>NW_025765204.1:137500-230968 GCF_003918875.1 Haliotis rubra | reverse complement strand
ATCCCTTGAGTTTCAGTGCGCCTATGGCATGACCCCTGCACCCTGTGTAGTTCGATGCCTTAGAGTGTACTTAGAACGCACAGAACCTTGGAGAGATGAATGTGTAGTCTGGCCTTCTTTCGAGGCTATGTGTTCCTCGCATAAAACCGGTTTCATCCCCAAGTATTGCAAGATGGGCGACAAATCTTATGAGCGAGTATGGTATTGACACTTCACACTACAAAGCTCATTCTGTCAGAGGAGCTAGTGCTTCAGTGCCAGCATTTGCCAAAGGTGCTTCTGTCACAGACATTTTGAAGTTGGGAACCTGGACCAAGGCCTCTACTTTCAGACTCCTCTCTATCTGAGAAATACTATCAGCAGTGGTAACGTGTTTCTTGTCAAAGATACTTGACACTACTGGCTTTTGAACTATTATTGTCACATCTACTATAAAGCTTATGACATGAAATTGAAATTTCACAAGCACACGTGTGTGTGTAAAGTGAAATTATAATTTCATTAGTAAACATCGTAGATGTGATATTCCTTACCCTGTCTCCCACCCTGAGTCTGCCTAGATTGTTTGGCATTTCTCAGAGATATTGCATTGTTAAGATTTAACTTCATTCCAGGAAATGCTTTTGAATTTATGTCAATCTTAATGGATTTTAATATTTTACAGTTTTGGATTGATCTGAGTGGATTCAACCAAGTCATAGCTGATAATGCTATGCTCTTTACTTGCAGTTGAGTGTTGTAGGTCTGGACTACAGCGGAGCGGGCCAGGAAGAGGAGGGCGCTCCACTGGATGACTTTGTGGCCACTGACCCCATCTAGGTTTTTTCCGCTTGAAGTTCAAATTCAATAGATCTGCATGATCTCGATTAAATGTTTTTCCTTTACTCTGGTGTTCTTTTCTAATTTCGTCCCTCATGAAGAAGGGTTTATGGTATTTGCTCACGAGATCTCGCACATTGAGACTTTTCGCTTAGCTTTAAATATGGCCTACTTCCGGATATCATGATGAAGACACCAATATCACATCTACTATGCTTACTATCGAAATTATACTCTTCCCATTAATAATTACGTGTGCTTGTGAAATTCCAATTAAACGTAACATACCGTGAAAAACACTGTGTCGCATGACTGCGCTTGAAATGTAAACAAAGATTTCGCACTGTGTAACATTTTCACAATTTTCAGACATTCGTCTATTCGTTGCATACACTGGTTCAGTATTTGTAGAATATGACAGAAGAGTTTTGTAGCAAGAATTAGGAAATTAAAAAAATAGACACAAGACAATGATCTGGGGAATTAAATATATTGACGTTTCTGTTATGCGTGACGCCATGATTGACGCAAAATCATCAACAACGACCTCGGACTTTACTGGCATTTCTTGAAAACTTCTCTTGGTTACAATTATAAACTGAAACAAATAACAAATCGCAGATCGTCAGGATGTCAAATTATTTTTATCTTTGAGTCAATTCTGTCACCCGAACTTGCATACAGTCATCCCTTGGACTTGGAAGAGAGAAATTATTAAGCCTACCAACTAGTTTACAAAGCATTTATATTAGTACCTCAAGTATTTATACACATGCATTTACATTGCATAAAAGTCAATTGTTTCTGTTGAATATGCCTTTGTTTATTCCAAATTAAAACTATTTTGACTATTATTGATAGGCTTGTTAGAAACTATTTGATCCCCAAATAGTTCCCAACAAATATAAATATATTGAATATGTAAAAGCCAGTTTTAATCTGAATAGTTACAAAATATTGCCGTAGCATAACAAATGCGTAATTAGTAAATAAAATAACAAATTAAACAAACAAAAATATTCTAATTTGAATTACATACTTTTAATTTAAAAGGGAAATGACAGTCAATGTTGCCAACATGAATAGAACATCAACTTGATAAAGTTGGTAACACATGGCTGTTTTATGAATAGCAGCATATTAATTAATAGTTTCCTTATTAATTCAATATAAACAGATTACTCAAATGCATTTTACGTTAACCATGTCATTGATTCTCGAAATATGTTTTGTGACAAACACTGTCCCCGATACTGAAAAGAAACACGTTTAGCGATGGAACTGCACTGGTTGTCAAAATATATTATAGCTAAAGAAAGGTACTCATATAGCTTCGAATTGACTCAGCGGTTGTCGTGGTTGTCAGCTTCAAGGAACCGATAATCATTGAAGGAATAATAATTTTTCGATCTTATCGTCCCTAAACGATCCATAATATTACGACTGTCACCAGTTGTGACAGCCAAGCGTGGCAGCAGTACATTGGTCCGCCCTAGTAAGGTCATATTTGGCGGTCGCGCACTTAGGCACCAATAACCGGTTCTTGCGCATTCGCTTGTCACCGGAAATCTAGTAGCGGAAGTAGAGTACCGCGAGACTTACGGGCCCTGTTCCTTTGAGGTGTGAAGGTCGGTAGAATAAAAGTAAACACAATCACACTGTCCAGCTGCTTACAATTTCAGTATTGTAATATATATATTGCGCATTGCTTACATTTTGCGTTGTTCGATATCATATCATACGTTTTTATCCTTTGAAACCTTTTGTTGGTTTTAACTTAATAAATTACATAAGAAATTGACACACTTTTGCTCAAGTGTTCGAAGATGAACCTACAACATGTACTTTAGTTCCCGTGAAAAGCAATATTCAGTATTGTAATTTTACATACATCAACAGGTCAATGAACAGCGATTTGATGTAACCATATAAGTAAAACTAACAATATTAATTTGAGCAAATGACATGTTTTATGAAATGTATATACCCACACATTTCTTAAAGGTACTGCTAATGCAGTATTGTCTTGGCCTGGAGAGCGTTTGTCACACCTGTTTTACGTTTCACTCTCCTTGTTTTCGATAATGTAATCAATTAATGTTTGAAAAATACATAAAATCTTGTGATGACAGGATATCAAACTGTAAATACATTTGTACAAGAATTGTTAAGAAATAATATAAACCAAGCCATGCCTTCCTTTGGCCAAACCATACAGCATTATTCTGATACTAGTAGTTCCACACGAAGAGAGCTAGTTTTGCATCTTTCATTAAATACTTATGAAGGGAAATTGCAACAAAATCTCCCAGTCATCAAATCCATCTGACAAAGCTGAAATCCTATCCACCAAGAATCAGGATTTCACGAAAAGAAAAAATTGGAAGCCTACAAAATCCGCTGCCACAAACCTTCGATCAACAGAGACCAAGGGTACTACATACCATCGGTTTACAAGGATGCAAAGCTATAAACTTAATCAATAATTAGCAGCTTTATATTGGGATTACCAAATTCTAGTACTTTTGTTGGGTTGTGTCCCATTCAGGATTCGCACCCACACACCCAAGTCAGGCACCTAATCGCCAGCACACAAATTTACCCACCGCGGCTAAGGGGTTATACGGCTGACTTTTTGTGGATTAGGGTTCGAATCCCGGATGGGCCCTCAACCCAATCAAAAGTACTAGAATCTGTAATTAACTGAGATTTTACTTCGGGTCTGAAGAGAGGTGCCAACGAATTATCATATTCTCGCTCACAAAATCGATTCCTGGGATTTGTTGTGTACCTTTAACAAAGCCTATACGTCCAGACAAAAGGCATATTTAGGAGTGCGATATCCGTGATGATCAAGTTAAATGTGTTTGAAGGGGCCATTATCGGCACGGGTAGTACAGACGTGTACCCCTCTCAAAAATATGTACAACTTTCCTCTTTACATTTTTAAAGAAAAACAAAGAGAAGAAAAAGGACAATCGCAAAGCAACAAGCCGTCCCGAGGTGAAACTTCTCTCTAGATCAGTGTCCCTTTATATCTATGGAAAAAAATCATTCAATATATTTACCATTCCAGAACATGTCCGCTAAATACGTCGATGTACGGATAAAAATGGAGGACGAAGATGCCAAGACAGCAGACGACCCTTTCTTTAAAAGCAGACGACACATCAGAACAAACACAGAAACCTAACCGTATATATTGCGACCAGAAAACACGGGTGTGCGTCTGAAAATTTCATCCGTTGGGGAACTAGTGCCCAAACCATGGCGTAGCATAAGACAGGTTATCGTTGCATCTTACCTGGGCATGATATGTTTGTGCTTTACCTGGCATGTACGCCAACAACTATGCATGGGAAGCCAGCCGGTAGAAAGAACTCAGGACTCCGTTCTGGGGCCAAAGTCCTGTGAAAAATGCTTTATTACCCACGTGGTCAACGTATGGGTAGTTGCATACTAATCTCGTACGTCACACGAGTGTCGTATCGCGTTGACCTGTGTCGTAACGACTTGACCTGAGATTCTAACGATTTGATTGGATAACCGATGACCTCTCAATTAGGTCACATTCTGACGTAACTATTTTTTCATTCATAACAAACACGTGAATTCATTCATTCTACAACTTAAATGCATTGTGGGAATGTAAACATCGCGAACGTTGCCGTGTCGCTGTTTAATTGTGAGTCGAACTGAGACATTATATCCGTCGAAAAACGTAAACGCAATGTTTCCACCAGTGATGTTAGCCGAATGTAGCAACTGCAAACCAAGAAACGGGGTGCTACGGAGTAGTTTACTGTAGGAGGCTGTACGAGGCGATGACAACTGACATGAATCGTGACGTCGGTTACCAAGGCAGTGACGTCATTACAGTGTGACGTCATGCAAATATTGTACTACAGTACAAAACTCTTCCGCAACCTCTTTATGAAACCGGTTTCGGTTTGAAACCAAAATATTAACAAAAATACACTATTTTGTCAATTTAATGCATGTAAGACGTGGGTAATAAATAAAATACCACACTCGTTCTCAATACATACAGATTATACGAAACTCTGTGACATTCCTATGGTATCTGACCTCGCTTTCGCTCGGTCAGATACCATAGGAAGGACACTCGTTTCGTATAATTCGTATGTAATGAGACCTCGTGTAGTATTCTCTATGTATGTTGCATATATACTGGTCTCATCCTTGGAACCGTCTTGGGTGCAATTGGTTTGACAGTGGCACTTGTCCTGAATTAAATAATAGGTATAATAATGGACATATTTACAAATGTATGCAGAGCCATCCTTGGGGATGGTGCTGTATGTTGTATCTCCTTCAGAATGATCATTTGTTCTCTCGATGTTGTTATTGTTGTACTGTGTCAATTTTGATCAGAAACAATATAATATGAATATGGTCTATGTTTTATGTTTTATGTAATCAATAGTTCTGAACATTATTACCAATACAAATGCCCAGATCTGACTTAAATAACAACAAAATGATATGTGTCGGAGGTTTCTCGTTTTGGGCTAGAATATCTGCCTGGTAACTAGATGTGCTTCTAGCTCATTGTCGACCCGTGAAGGTCCGGGTTAGAATGAACCTTCAGTAACCCACGCTTGTCGTAATAGGCGACTTACGGGATCGGGTGACACATGTCTTCAATTGCGCGGATCGATGCTCATGCTGTTGATCAGTGGATTGGCTGGTCCAGACTCCATTATTTACAGACCGCCGTCATATAGCTGGAATATTGCTGAGTGCGGCGTAAACCTAAACTCACTCACTCACTCTAGCTCATTGTCAATAATGAGGATGTTCGGGGTTTCTTGTTCTTCATGTGACATCATCTGATACCTACCACAAGGGGTAACCTTACAGATCCATTCACAGCTGTCAGTATCATGCCTGGGCACTAATTGGTAATGAGAATCTTCATGTCTAGTCTATCTTGTCACACTAGTGTATCGTATCTTTACCTCACACATAATTGTCGTTTCTGATTGCCTGGGCGCTCTTCTATTATTCTGAATGTACCTCGCTGCTTACAAGCAAGTAACATTTTCTATGTTACCCGCTGGAAATGCCGAACTGTGGGATTTCATATGGTACTTCGTGTTGGAAATTCTTCATCTCGAATAATTGAGTCACGGAAATTACCGATGTTTTGCGAATCCAAATCGGTGGAAGGGGGATAACTCTGAATTTGTTTTTCAAGAAAATGAAAATTTGAGTGTTTTGGCTGTTGTCGGTATTGGCCAACTGCCTAACTCTTGTACTCCCTTATTATAATCCGATACCCATGCTTCAAACACATCAAAATTGATTGACGTGTTCGGTAAGATAAATACATTGTTCACTGGTCCTTCGGGGCTCACGGGTTTGATGTACCCTCAATGTTTGTATGTATTCCCACTCGCCCTTCGGCCCAGGGAGACCCATGAAGATCCGGATTAGAACTGATCTTCAGTAACC
Organism: Haliotis rubra; assembly: GCF_003918875.1. Lineage (NCBI taxonomy): Eukaryota > Metazoa > Mollusca > Gastropoda > Lepetellida > Haliotidae > Haliotis > Haliotis rubra. The sequence continues at coordinate 224,671 of NW_025765204.1, read as the reverse complement.
AATGCTTGCGGAAAGAGGCAACTAACGGGATCGGGCGGTCAGGCTCACTTGCTTGGTTGACAGATATCATCGGTTCCCAATTGCGCAGATCGATGCTCATGCTGTTGATCACTGGATTGTCTGGTCCAGACTCGATTATTTACAGACCGCCGTCATATAGCTCGAATATTGCTGAGTGCGGCGTGAAACTAAACTCACTCACTTCGACCCAGGGAACACAAAAACACAGAGATTACACCAACCCATGTCCCCATCGTGACAAGTGAACAACTTAAAATGTATATCTCTGAAGTGTTCATATGACTGCCAGTTCTTGTTTATTCGAATGGTTGTGATTTCAGACTATATTCTACTTCGCATATGCTGGAATACAAAGATGTTACTATGCACTTCTTTTCCTATTCATTAATACGAAAAGAGATACAAGTGAGTGAGTGGGTCTAACGCTGTTTTGAACAGTATTCCAGTAATATCTTGATGTGTCAGAGGAAAGACCTAAGTGTTGCAGGTCTCAGACCTCTACCATTGGCTGAAGCCGACAAAGATGGGTCAGGTGCTGACACGGAGACCAGAACCTGGACAAAGCCGGAATCAAACCAGGATCACAGGTTTCTGATGTGCCGAAGGGTTGCAGCAAATCTCTGTGTGTGCGTGCGTATGTGCGTGCGTGCGTTTGATTTCTCTATCTAGAGCTGCAACCCCATCCTTGCCTGGCTACGTTGATGGTTGGTTCGAATCCCAAATCCACCCCAGTACTATCCAAAGTTTCTGTCAGAGCCAAACCCGCAACGTTGGGCTTTCCTACTCTGATCTGGCCTATGGTGAAATAAAGGTAATTCCAGTATTAATCGCAATCATACCCGTGAAGATCAGGGTAAGATGGTCCTCAAGAACCCATTCTTGCCGCAAAAGGCGACTATCGGTATCGGGTGGTCCTGCTCGCTGACTTGGTTGATGCATTTCTTCATATTTCTTAGAGGGGCGGTGGGGTAGCCTAGTGGTTAAAGCGTCCGCTCGTCACGCCGAAGGCCCGAGTTCGATTCCCCACATGGGTACAACTTGTGCAGCCCATTTCTGGTGTCCCCCGCCGTGATATTGCTGGAATATTACTAAAAACGGCGTAAAACCACACTCAGCCAGCCAGCCAGTCATATTCCTTAGATCGATGCTCATGATGTCGGTCACTTGAGAGTCTGGACCGCCGTCATAAAGCTGGAACACTGCTGAGAGTGGCTGTAACGATAAACAAATAATCCAGACGGCATCAAACTCACAACGTACTTGTACGTGACCAGTTCTCGTGTTTACGTTTTTATGTGCCTTGTCACAGATAACCAACGTTGCGTGTTTGTTTTTCGAACCACACTGATTAATATTCTATAATTATGACGTCAGCCTGGAAATATTCGACTTTGGAACAGACAGTCCAGTGATTGACATCATGAGCAAACAATGTACTGAGCAACAGATCCATGAAGTTGGAAATGAAACATAAAATTCACTGGGATTCACAATAAAAAGGTATGTTATATAGACTGGGGGTGGCAATGTTGGGTAGAATTAGTTTAGTGACAGTAAAAGCCTTTTCTGAAGGTTCATCAGAAGTCTGGACCACTTTTAACTCAGCAACTCTTCTAGGTTACAAGAGGGCTCTGGGCTCTTTGGTAGCCTAAGCGTTCGCTCGTCACGCCCAAGACCCGGGTCTCGATTCTCCAGCATGGTTATATGTGTTAGGCCCATTTCTCTGGTACCCGCCACTGTGATATTGTTGAATAATTACCCACTCCACTCATTTACTCAATACAATAGTGAGTGATTGAGTGAGTGAGTTTAGTTTTACGCCGCACTCAGCAATATTCCAGCTATATGGCGGCAGCCAGTAAATAATCGAGTCCGGACCAGACAATCCAGTGATCAACAGCATGAGCATCGATCTGCGCAATTGGGAACCGATGACATGCGTCAACCAAGTCAGCGAGCCTGACCACCCGATCCCGTTAGTCGCCTTTTACGACAAGCACAGTACGTCGCCTTTTGTGGCAAGCATGGGTTGCTGAAGATCTGTTCTATCCCGGATCTTCACGGGACCACTCAATACAATAAGGCTACATCACTCAACATAGTGGTGACATTTAAGTCTGAAGCAATAGGGGTTAACACTTTTCAACATACACGGGACCGACTTGTTTACATCTGAATCAGACATAGGAGTGGACATTCACTATACATGTACATTCAAGTGCGAGGGCGGCCTTGTTAACGCGGATATATTGTTATACTCTCCATTATTGCTTGTACTTTCTGCCTACAGCGGCGTTGCTGGAAACAATAGGAAGCAAACGTCGATGCAAGGAGCTTGGCCCTTGCGCAGCTCTCATGACGCGCATACCATATAAGCGGCTCGTTACGATATATACTCACGACATAAACAGGAAGCGCAGTCCCGCAAGCAGATACTGGTGCATTACATAACAGTAAGTCCATGTATAAACATATTGTAGAACATTTTGTGCCACGGTTCATGCTATTCAGTACACGTATACATACATCACTCTGAAAACACGTATGGTTAATACGTAACATTTGACACTAACTCTACCTATAGGTTGGTTCAGATGATACTATATACAGAGTGAGTTTAGTTTTACGCCGCGCTCATACATACAGACTGACTGACTGACTGAGTTTACACGCCGCTTTGTGAGCAATATTCCAGCAATATCACGGCGGGGACACCAGAAATGGGCTTAACACATTGTGCCCATGTGGGGAATCGAACTCCGGTCTTTGGCTACTTATACAGAACTTCCGATGGTAATATGAATGAGACCCGTGAAGATCCGTAGAATAGGTCTTCAGCAACCCATGTGCTTGCATAAAAAAGCGACTATGCTTGTCGTAAGAGGCGGCTAACGGGATCGGGTGGTCAGTTTCGCTGACTTGGTTGACACATGTCATCGGTTCCAAATTGCGCAGATCGATGCTCATGCTGTTGATCACTGGATTGTCTGGTCCAGACTCCATTATTTACAGACCGCCGCCATATAGTTGGGATATTTGGAGTGCGGCGTAAAACCAAACTCCACTCACTCAAATATGAATGAACTTATAGATATCCTTTCAAACGTGTGTGTTGTACGGAAAGACAGGTAGTATTTATAAATCATTTATTCCTAATATTCTCAAACCTGATGTAAAATCAATATGAACAATGAGAATGCTGATTTCTTCAATTTGGAAACCACTTACAATATGATTACCCTATTTAGCCCTCAACTGGCTTGGGTTAAGGCATACAAATACCCGCCAAGATCATGGTTAGTCTAACTGACTGACTGACTGACTGAGTTTGGTTTTACGCCGCTTTTAGCAATATTCCAGCAACATCACGGCGGGGACAATTGGGGCTTCACACATTGTACCCAGAAATTCGAACCTGGGTCTTCGGCGTGATTACTGCTTTATTATAGGCTACCCCACCGCCCTGGTTAGTCTAAACCTTTGCTTCTGTTACAAGAGGGGACTAAAGGATTGAGTGGTCAACGCGCACTTGGTTGACACATGTCATGTAACCTGAGTAGATCGATGCTCATGACGTTGATCCGCCCCAATGGATTACCTGGTCCAGACTCGATTATTTACAGACCGTCGCCATGAAAGTGGAATTTTTATTGCTGGGTGTTGTGTTAAAGAACTAAAATTAATTGATATCAAAGAGTGAATGATAAATGGCTGGTAAGAATCCAAGGGTTCTTTCATTGCATGTGTAAGATGTTATTTGTCAAATAACGCGACAAAAACTACAAACTACACCTAGTTAGTATCTTTTAATTCGTGTCATAGCCATACAAGTCTTACTTAGCGCTTTCCTCTACATGAACCTGACGCGCTGAAATATTTCCGGAATACTTCTTAAAGGGCCAGAGCTTGTCACAATCACGTGTAAATCATGTTGACTCACAATCTCCCTGTGCATGACCTACTTTCGTGTTTATAGTTCTCTTCTGCCGTGTCTTAGATTGCCAGTGTAGCGTACCGTTTATGTTTGCGCCGTGGGCAGTATTTCCATACCGCGGTGAGTCTGATCCAGACAAACAAGTCACCCGGCACGTTTATATCCTGCTCTTTCCACGGGAATAGGTTGAGTACCAGTTCTATCCGGGGACCCCATCGGATAACATGTAAATCAGTGAGGCATCAATAATACTTCCAGAACAGAACTCTTTACAGTTAGCTGACAGGTGAGTGGCACGTTCGCTTCGTACAGGTTATGTAAAAGTAAAAGGCTCCTATCGACGAGATGTTGCGTAATACTCTCAATATTGCGCGTCCGGGCCTGATGTTACATATGTGTAACATTTTGGAGCGAACATCCACGAGAAGGATACTTTGAGACACATAGCCGAGAGCTGCTATAGGGTTGTAAACATTGCAAACTGGCGAAAACGAAGGACAACAGTAGTCATAAGTACGAGCGAACTCTCTCCGGTAGTTTTTCCCAGGCAGTCGTAAGCGCTTCATTGAGGTCATCAGTGGTCCTCACGTTTGCAATGGGTTTTTTCACAGTGTTCTTCAGGGCAAGCCACACATTTTCAATTGGATTTAAATCTGGACTTAAAGGCCAGCAAAATGGGGCAATTTCATTTGTTTGCTTCCAGGCTTCTGTAGCAGCAGAGCGGTGAATTGTGGCATTGTCATCCATGAACATCCATTGTTTATTGGTGAAGTGTTTGGTTATCACTGGCCACAAACACCTGTCAAGTACTTCAATATACTTCTGACTCTAAAACACCGGTCCCACAGTAAGTTATGCAGCCCCACATCATTAACTTCAAAGTGGGACCAGGTTTGTCAGCTAAGTAACCGACGCACTGGCCAATTAAGCCACCCTTCAGACTTTTTTCTCCAGACTTTGATTTTTCCAACTGGCTTGATAACTATTGTCATTTCATCACTGAATATTACTTTTCCCCAGTGGTGATCAACATTCCAGTGTAATTTTCCTCTACAGTATTGGAGACGTTTTTTCCGATTTACCTCACGAATTCCTAGCTTCTTACAAACAATCCTCCGATCATAGCCCAAACGGTGTAATTCACGCCGAATGGATCTAGTTGAAGCAGGTACAGGTACTGAAGTATTATATTCACTAGTAATGTCAGACAACCTTTACGCCTTCCTTTCTTAACAATCCTTGATAATGTTGTCTGGCCACGAATCCCAATGACTTTCGGTCTTCCGCTTCGAGCAGAGTTATTTATATTTTCACTGTCGCGATAACGTTTGAAAAACTTACTGATTGTGCTCTTGGAAAATCAAATATTTCGAAATTTTCTGACTGTTTTAATCCACTCTCGGTTAGCGATACGATGCTTGTTTTTACAGAGGTCGACAGATCTTTACCCCTACGACCCATTGTTTACCTCTCGATTAGACGTCGAAAGCAGACGACAAAAATCACTTCCGCCTAGCACATGTCTAAAAATAGCATGCGTTGCGTTTGCATGCTAAGTTTTAGTGTGATACGTTTCCAACTCGCACAACGCGACACGTTTGAAATACTGAAACATCACACGTGATTGCGGGCAAGTCGAGAAAGTTGACAAACTTTTGGCATGGGAGTGTGGTCACACCTTCAAGAAAAAGACGCATGCGCACTAAATGTCAACATGTCAGCCCGCTGCCGTTTCAACCCGAAGTGGACAGGTTACTAGACAGTTTTTTTCATTTGTCGTGATATTGATTTGTCAGGTACGTCTATTGGTAGGGACACGATCTGGGAGTATATCGATATTGGCTAGGATGCACTTTACCAGCACAGCCCGAGTGGGCACGCCGGTGGTGCAGGGTCCCGCCTTTACTGTCGGACCCCATCGCGACTCTCCACAGGGTCATACCCAGATTGCAGGTACCCGTGAAGGTCCTCATCTTCAGCAACCCCTGCATGTCATATTAAACCTTGTCGATCTTGGAGTAACAAAAACACTTCTTTTCAATGAATAAATAGCTTTTTATTCATATGGGTATAAAAGTACTTCAGCACAATGTTTTCTTAGGGAACTAGTCAAATGGGCCGAAGGACAAAAGGGCCGATGGAAAAAGTCAAAAGGGGCGAGGTGAAAGTCAAATGGGCCGTGACAAAAAGTCAAAAGGGCCTTATTCCTGTAGTACTGTCGGAAATAGAAAAAAACTGTTTTTAGGCTGTTACTCTGTATCCCTAAAATTTACACAATTGCAAATAGCATGTCAAAATAACCCACTTCGGCCTAACTGGGCGTTCAGTGGGATGCGTAATACGATATCCAGAAAAGCATGTTTACTCGTAAAATCGGGCAAAACTTAGAAAAAATATGAATAGCTGCTGACAACAATAGATTAGACTATAGATGGCAATTAGGTCGCTCAGCCAGGTATGACGACGGACTGTCGACTCACCTGGCATGAAATGCACGTGCTGCCTATAGGCACAAGGGTTCATCTCAAAGATATTTTGTGCTTTTTTCATGTGTGTTGACTATGTCTCATCTACTGATTAACATCTTACGTGTCTTTCTTTCATAAAGTTTATGTTGTTTTGAGATATGTAAGAGAGTATGATACCCGAAAACCATAGCAACGCATCGTAGTATATAGGTGGCATGACCACCCAAAGATCGACAGGACTGGATATTAATTGTTAATTGTTATGACGTGCTGTGTACCTCCCCAGTATAATTGCCCTAAAGGATTATCTTATCTTAGCTGATATCTCCATTCCCAAGCCCGACCCCAGGTTTTGCTTTTGAGGCGACCCCTCCTATCTGTTTCTTTTATAGTGACAGTGAGACTGCATGGTAGCTACATCCTTAATAGTTTCGGCATAAAAAGTTATTATTTTTTTTACTTCAGCTATCGCTTATAATGAATCTCGTCTAATTTCAAATTGGGCATTTAAAAAGTGTCCCTTGTAATACAATATTGTCGCACACTAATTTGCATAAAGCCATGGTCTGTTCCAAATAAGTCTTTTTGGACTTAGAAAAAACCCGCATTGCTCATTTCTGCACTAATTTCCCCTCAGTAAAGTCCTTTTTCTCCGTTTCCTATCTCTCTACCACTGAGACTGTAGTTAGGCCGAACTTAGTTTAACAGATATTTCACACTTTCACTTTCACTTTCTACATAAATTGTAGAGATAAATGAGAAAATACAGTTTTTTTTCTATTTCCGACAGTACTATAGTCATATGGGCCCAACAGAAAAAAAGTTTAGAAAGGTTTTACATTAATTATTGACACATACAGCACTGAAACATAATATCATCATAACATTAACAAAATGGTAATAGCCAAGCATGTAGCCAAGTTTTCATGTAATGGCAATACATATAGTTCATAATTTATCAAGTTCACATAATTAACAAAAATAATATAATGGTAATTTACACAAGTTCATTCGTTCATAATTTACACAAGTTCATAATTTACACAAGTTCATAATTTACACAAGTTCATTCGTTCATAATTTACACAAGTTCATAATTTACACAAGTTCATAATTTACACAAGTTCATTCGTTCATAATTTACACAAGTTCATAATTTACACAAGTTCATAATTTACACAAGTTCATAATTTACACAAGTTTTACACAAGTTCATTCATCTGGCAATTGATGCAGTAAAGACGAGCTTTACATTTATCAAATGTATGGTTATTTCTGCCGCATTCAGTGCAATGTTGTTCTTCTGTACAATTTTTTTGAGTATGGTCATATTGGAGACACTTCGCAAATGATATATTTGTTGGCAGAATAGTGCCTCCGAAGGTAAGAACTACATAGTTGGTTGTTTTTTCTTTTGACATGATTCTGTTGGCAGAAATAATTTTAGTTTGTGTTTTGTTGTTATTAGCTGTTTGGACGAGAGAATCAAGTTGTTGTTGTGTTATTCTAGGATCTAGTTGTATAACCCCTTTTATTTCTTGAGTGCAGTTACTGTACAACCAGAAATTATTGAGAATTTGAAGATTGTAATTTTTTTTTTTTTTTTCACTCATTACTCACATATTAAATGTGAATATTAGCAGAACATAACTCCAGATTCAAAGACAGGTGAACAGTTAGTATTTTGTCAAGTCACCATGGGCAGCAATGCAGGCTTCAATGCGGCGGGGCATACTACTGATCAAAGAAGTAAATGTCCCTCGAGAATATCTGTGTACCGCTCACTGTTCATATTCCCTTCAAATACACAGAGGGCCGTTGCCCCTAACACAGATATGCAACCCCCCACGTTAAATTTCGGACTGTACTTTGGGCGCTGATACAAAGGTTTTTCAGTTTGTTTGGTCCAGAATTTCAGTGTATTAGGAAACAGCCACACAGAACTTTCATCTGAGAAAATCACATTGTCCCAGTTAAAATTTATATGCTGTAAGCACAAGTTCAACCTTCGCTCCTTTTGTTCAGGTTTCATGATCGGTGATGGAATTCCTCGACTTTTCTGCCAACCCATTGCATGCAGCTCAGTTCTAATTGTCTCCTTACAGACAGCCACAGTTCCTCTATCAATCATATCCAGGCTTAAGTTTTCTAAACTCCTTCGTTTGTTTTAGAAACAAGAATACCAAGTCGCTCCTGTCACCGACAGTCAATTTTCTTGGGCCTACTTGCCTCCCTGGTGCTCAATGCCTTATCCATTTTCAATATTTTTCAAAACACGATAAACAGTGGACAAAGGGATGCCTGTTCTACTTGAAATCACTTTAGCTGATCTGATATCCTTGTTATAATACTCTAAAATCAACTTCCTCTTCTCTAAATCATCCATACTGAGGATCACTGCAAATGTCGTCTGCTAGCAAGTAAACAAAGGGGGATAACTCTTCTCAAACTAATGAAAAGGATTAACGGAGTTGTCTCTCTTGAATGAAACCAAGAACTCGATAGCTGGTCAAGGTTGTTTATACTAGAAATCCATTTAAACATACAGTCAAATGCCAGTGTCTCGAATATTATGCATAACTTCACCCAAACCATTCCCTGTTATAGTTGTCAAATTTGAATACTGGTTAACGGATTTGTCATAAATACTGACTGAATGAAACCCAAGATTTAAACAACAGCAATATTGTATAGCTGATCAATGAGTTGATTGGTAGCACACTGATCCAATAACAAACCAGCTCCACACCTTTCGCTTCGCCTTTGACATATTCCTAAAATTCTCAATAATTTCTGGTCATACTATAGGTGTTACAACTTTAACTGGAATATTGATTTTGTTTATTGCTTTGTAGTTTGGTTCATAAGCTTTTTGTGTGAACTGGATGAGATATCCATGTCAACTGAAGTGAGTTCATTAGTTAAGACACTGAGTGGAGATACTTTACAATAAAAACGTTAGACTCCCATGTTTAGATTAGGATTTGGATTAAAAACTTACAAAAAAAAAAACCCATCCCATACGGATTAGTCATAGTCAAGAGTCAAGACGCTTCACAATGAAAACATTTGAGTCTCATGCTCAAATTCCATTTAAAATAAATACAACAACAACTAAACACTATTTACACTATTTTACTATGTAATTTATTACATTTTTATTTTTCGGCCTTTTTGACTTTTCATTTTGTCCCATTCGACTTTTAGCCTCGGCCCTTTTGACTTTTTTTCCAGCCCTTTTGTCCTTCAGCCCTTTTGACTACAACCCGTTTTCTTATAAGTGGATCCCTCTCAAGTGTTAGGGCAATAGATATATATCGCCAATAAATATAATGGTAGTTTACTGCAACATAGATATAGGGGTGGCTTCTTTATGTGAGTATTCTGAATAACTTGATAGTTGCTTAGATAGTAATGTGTTTCTGTTTTCAACTATTGAAATATCTGCCCTTGAGTTGAAATACTGAGCTCTAAACTGCCAAGGTCAGAATGACCCAGTATGGACCTGGTTATTTCTTGCTTATCGCAGCACTCAGCAATGTTCTGGCTGTTAGGCAACGGTTTGTAAATAATCGAGTCTGGACCAGACAATCCAGTGTTCAACAGCATGAGCATCGATCTGACCACCCGATCCTTAGTCGCATCCTACGACAAACATATAGGTTGATGTGAGGAAATTGCACTTTTATCTGAAAATTACATGTTTAATAACATGCAACCCTTATACAAATTGACAAAACTAATTACAGGATATTTATATTAAACATTTGTGTACTGTGATAAACCATCAAAATACAAATGGGAAATACTTAGGATATTTTAATTCTTGCTGCCCAATTTAATTACAAGCTTTCATACCATAAACATTTTGCAATTTATGGTGTGTGTGTGTGTGTGTGTGTGTGTGTGTGTGAGATAATGATTTTGAAGTGGGGGGGGTGTCACCCATTTTTTGTTGTGAGCGGTCATCAAATTTGTACACATGTACTAGGGAGGGGTCAGCAATTTTGTGCATAAAAATATTTTAAAATTATGGGAAAGGGGGGATAATTGATTTTGTACATGACAGGGTGGGGGAAGGGGACACTTACTTTGTCCATAAATTCTAGGGGGGGTCATTCACATTGTACATGCTTCTCCATAAAAATCATCATCACTGCCCCCTAGCCATAAATTATTAACAGTCCCTTAAGTCTATGAATGATCATGGAATGTATATGATTATTGATATAACATTTGTTACATGTATTTGTTGTTAAAGTCTATGAATGATCATGGAATTTATATGATTATTGATATAACTTTACCCCACCACCCCTTAAAGTTATCAATGATCATGGAATTGATATGATTATTGATATAACTTTTGTTTCACGTATTTGTTGTAGCGTTCATACAGGTGTGTACTGTACACAGGTACTACAGATGTGTACCCCACTCAAAATATGTATACTTTCCTCTTTAAATATTTTTCACAAACAATGGGTACCAAAGTATCACGTGCAACATTTATCACCGACACAAGCAAGTTTCGTTGGACAGGGATGCCATAGCAATTAGCCAATGGTTGTCAAAAAGGAAGCCAGGAGCTAGTGGATGGGGCTTGATCGGTTTATTGTGCTTACGGGTGAGGTAGCAGAGGTCTTGAACCAGTCTAGAACTTACAGGATTTTATGCAGGTACCGTGAGAAAAAACCCCAGAAGAAATCAATGGTAAAAGCAACAAGCAGTCCCAGGGAAATTGTCCAGATTAGTGCCCCTTTAATTTATACAGAATAAATTCATTCTTTTTTTTATATCATTCCAGAACATGTCCGCTAAATACGAAGATGTACAGATCAAAATGGAGGATGAAGATGCCAAGACAGCAGACTACACATCAGAACAAACACAGAAACCTAACCCGTATGTAGTGCAACATGAAAACACGGGTGTGCGTCTTAAAATTCCAAACAGTGGGGAACTTGTGCCCAAACCATGGCGTAGCATAAAACAGGTCATCGTTGCATCTTACTTGAGTCTAATATGTTTGTGTTTACCTGGCATGTTCGCCACCAAATATGCATGGGAAGCCAATAGGTATAAAGAACTTGGACTCCCTTCTGAGGCCAAAGTCCTGGCGAAAAATGCTGTATGTTGCATATATACTGGTCTCATCCTTGGAACCGTCTTGGGTGCGATTGGTTTGACACTGGCACTTGTCCTGAATTAAATAATAGGTATAATAATGGACATATTTACAAATGTATGCAGAGCTGAGGGACAAACCCTCAAGGTAGTGCTGTATGTTGTATCTCCATTGGTCAGATCATTTGAGTTATCGATATTGTTTTGTTGTACTGTGTTACTTTTGATCAGAGACAAATGAGTGAGTGAGTGAGTTTAGTTTTATGCCGCACTCAGCAATGTTCCAGCTATATGGCGGCGGTCTGTAAATTATGGAGTCTGGACCAGATGATCCAGTGATCAACAGCATGAGCATCGATCTGCACAATTGGGAACCGATGACAAGTGTCAACCAAGTCAGCAAGCCTGACCACCTGATCCCATTAGTCGCCTCTTACGACAAGCATGGGTTACTGAAGGCTCATTCTAAACTGGACCTTCACGGGTTGATCAGAGACAGAATAAGAAGAAGAAGAATATGGTCTGTTTTGATGTAACCAATAGTTCTGAACATTATTACCAATTGAAATGCCCAGATCTGACTATTACACTTTTTTATGGTTTGTGTATGTTATTTTGTGGATTGTGTATGTTCATTTTTTTTTTTTATTATTTTGTAAGCTGAAGGTATACTCACACCAACTACCGCAAGGAGGCCAGGAAGTACGATAGGGTTGCCTACATTATTATACTTGTGTATGCTGGCAATTAGATTGAAATTTAGATTGAACGCTGCTTTCTACAGCATTTCTGTTAATCACTCATTTAGTAAAGGTTACATGTTCACTCAAGTGCCTGTTGCTAACAACCAGGGCCTCCTTTCACAAAGCACTAATGTGATCGTAAGTCACTAAGGTAATCTTAGTGTAATGTTAAACAATGGGAGTTAAGGTTAACCTTAATAAAGGTTGCTTCATGAAAGGAGCCCCAGAGTTGTAACTGTGGATCATTTAGATTCATATCAAGGTAAGCACATCCTGTCATGGCAAAAGGCATCCACTCTGAAAAGTGAATAGTGTAGACCAAGCTTACCCTGGTAAGAAATTTGAATTGTTTAAAGTGCCGGGGTTCAATTTTACTTTCCTTCCCCCTCCAAAATATGGCATAATATACCATGGACAGGAGGAACTTACTTCCTGAGTAATGTTTCACTGAAAATACAATTCTCTGGTGGTGGTATGTTTTGTTTTCATCTGGAATTGTTCATGTTGTTTAAGACTAGGATGAATGTTGAGTGCATGTTATTCCCATTTATTAATAAATAAGTTGACTACAGATGGCATGACATACAGGATTCAAATCATATATTATACAGTAGATATATTGTGGAGTAGTAGTAGTAGAATAATTCTTGTTATATGCCAATGGTGTAATACAGGTTTCTGAAACTAATCCTGGTTTACAGAGTCTGTTAAATATTCCAGATTCTTTTTGCATATAACAGGTACAAATGTTTTCATCATCCCCTAACACGTATATGTTTCTTTATTTAGATAATGTATACATGTATAGTGTTAGGTCCTCAAATATTACGACCTAGTCTGTTCTTTCGGTTTTGTTCGATGTCACAAACAGAGAAAAGAAGCATGATAAGCATGTTTAGAGAGAACATAAAAGTTAATAAGGCCTGACCAATTTTATTTCTTGTTTTACGGATCCGCCGGTCGATTTTTTCAAGAATAAGAAAGAAGAAAAAAATGAATAAAATCCTAATGTTTTTATTGGCCAAAAATGAAAACTTACAAGAAAATTCTTTTTACATTGCTTTTTGCCCCATATATTTAAGTTTTCTGAGTACAAAAGTCTGTAAAACAAGAAATGAAATTGGTCTGGCCTAAACATGAATAATAAATAGAAATATATAAGAACCTGAAAAATATCTTTATGGAATTAGTGAATTAAAGCTTCAAATAAATTGAGTTGAGTTCAAAGGGTGACTGTTAATGAAAGAAGGAATGATACATGCAAGAGAAACTGTCTTTTGTGAGTTGAAGAGAATGAAAATCATTTTTACTTGTATGTGCTGAATTAATTCTATTACAATCACACATTTACCAAGGTCATTCATCTCTAATATGTATACCTTTGAAAAGGTAGATGCTTCAAGTGATCCTGAAGAAATTGAATTATTGTGATTATTTATGTATTAGGGGCTGTTCATGGCTAGGGGATAGTGATGATGATTTTAAGGAGGGGTCACCTATTTTGTTCTGGGGTGGTAGGGGTTCATCCATTGTATACTACATGTACAAACATTATGCCTAAAAATTATGGGAAGGGTGGGGGGTGATTGATTTTTGTACATGACATGCAGGGTGGGTGGGTCACTTACTTAAATTTTAGGGTGGGGTGGGGAGGGGATCATTCATATTGTACATGCTTCCATAAAAATCATCATCACTCCCCTAGCAATAAATTGAGAACGGTCCCTTATGTTATTTAGAGACGACATAATTTGTTTAAAAATGTGTTTATTATGAACTTGTAAATTGTATATTGAGCCCATTTTATTCATATTGAATAAAGTATTGATTGAATCTAAATCTTTGTTCAGAGTGTATTCCTCAAATCAAAGGCCAATGTTAAAACTCACTCATTATCAAATAACTGGTAATCTTCATGTTCTGCCCAAGCCAAGCAAATGGCAAATAATCAAATAGTTATACAATGTATTTCCCTTGCCAGCAGAAATATACACATGAGCATTGAATGGAGTACAAGTCTGTCTCTATGTGAAAGTTGAATCACATTGGGCCAAATGCCTCTGATTGCAACAATCCTGGCATTCTGCATGTCTCTAATGGTACCACGGTGCCAAAATGGTTGTTTCTGGTAGTTAATACTGGTGTCAAACAGCTGATCTCGGGTAGTAACCCCTGAAGAGAAACAGCCTGTCTCTGGTGCTAACAGCTAGTACCAGAAGACCCGCCAGCCGTGATGTTGCTGGAATATTGCTGAAAGCGGTGTACAACTAAATTCACTCGCACTCACTCACATAAGAGGCGACTAACGATTGGTCGGGCTCGCTGACTAGGTTAATGTATGTCATCGAATCCCAGTTGCATAGAGCGATGCTCATGCTGTTGACCACTGGATTGTCTGGTCTACATTTGATTATTACATACTGCTTCCATGCAGCTGGAATATTGCTGAGTGTGGTGTTAGAAAACAAACAAATAAATATATATATATATATGTATAATCCTGCTGTATGACCTCTCCTTGTGCATGATCACATACAAACCTGACAATCCTATGCTTTGCTTCACCTACGATTATATTTTCATTCAAACACAACACACATTTTGGGGTTTCAATAAAATTATATTTCTAAAATGCCAATCAAACACATAATTTTATGAAGGTACAAAATAGTGCTTTGGTACCAGTAGGGACCCTGACAGAATTTGCCGTGTGGTATGAGACAACTAAATGGTACTTATAGTCTCGCTGACTTCGTTGACATTGTACTGTCATTGCTCATAATAGCTCTGATTTGAAACAATTAACCAAATATATAAATAGATCAAAATAGGTTAAGAAATAAAAAAATACATGCACTAATCAGCTCATTAGAACAGTGCTACATGCACTGGAGGGAAATTACTTGACTGGATACAACACGTTTCTTGCAGGTGAACCTGAACTGAACTTTTTTCCTTCATGTATCTGTAATAACAACAATGTATGGGTCTTCATTTATTTCTCTGTAACAGTATTCTTCCCTCGTTCATCATGTACAGAAAACAAAGAAAGAGATGATGCTGATGACCAAGAGCTCCTGATAGTGTTGAGAAGCATCACAAAGCTGTCTGTCTATAATTGTATCTTCCTTAGTTTTTCATATACTGAAGACAAAGAGTTCCTGATGGTGTCGGGAGACTCCGAGTTTCGACCAGCCTGTTCTTCCAAGCTACGGATCTCTCCTTTTATGCTCTGTAACAAATTCAAGAAGACACTGAGTGAGTGAGTGAGTATGGGTGAAGCAGCTTTTAGCAATATTCCAGCAATATCATGGCGGGGGACACCTGAAATGAGCTTCACACATTGTACCCATGGGAAATTGAAACTGGATTTTCAGTGTGATGAGTGAACGCTTTAACCACTTGGCTACCCCACTGCCCAATAAGAGACAGAGACCCTGCTGATATAGCTGAATGAGGCAATTGTTTCTTGTGCAGTGTACCAGTAAAAATGCAAGGGTAACATAACATCTGGAAAAGCTAACTTCAAAGTTCCTGAGTAAGCTGGTGTGGTTTCTTTTAGGGATTCAAACCCAAGAATTTGTCATGAAAAGGAATGACATGACAACTGGGCTATTTCAACCTGCAATATGTCAAGTACATATGTATATAGTTATAATGTCTGAAAAGGTTGTTTTTTAACCCTATGAAAATGTTTGGTATTCATATTTGTAGAAAAAATGTCATTATGAAAACAGATTAAATGGTCAACATTTTGTGTATATTAAGTATTCACAGATGTGACAGATTTTCTGTCTTCAGGTTGTTGGGGATAATAAGAGATCTGAAGCAGGGTGTTGAACAGATGATGGGCAGGATAACATTATAGTGATTAGTTTATTATGGCATAGGTATTGTAGTACTACTGTTTCAAACACCCACCTCCAGTCTGGTGAGGTACTGTCGGAGATCCTTCACACACAGGTCTGTTTCATCCGGACAGCAAACAGTCTGGAACAGTATATCGAATCAATGCAAATATTTACATGAAAGGGCCTACAGCACCTCACAGGCTCCATGAAAATTGTACTCAAACATTTTTTGTGTACACAACCCCTGCATGACCTAAGAGGCGACTGACAGGATCGGGTGGTCAGGCTAGCTGACTTGGTTCACACATGTCATTGTATTACAAATGTGTAAATCGATGCTCATGCTGTTGATCACTTGAATGTCTGGTCTAGACTGCCGCCATATTATAGCTAGAATATTGCTCAGTGCAGCGTTAAACAACAACAAACAAACAAACGGTTCTTAGCTATCTCCAACGTGGACCAGTGTTAAATGGTTGGAACAATCAATGTATACTGAACCAAAGAAGACATGTTGCACCGATAGCTGTTTCTTAAAGCATACACTTCAATTCACTCTAATTAACAATCAAAATGGAGGATTGAGTCCAAACTTGACAACTATGGCTAATACATTTGACTTCACACAAACAAAATCACCAAAAATGGTACCATTAAGATACCCCAAAGTCAGTATTGTGTGTGCCTCCATTGGCATCGATGAAAGCGTTGCATCGTCTGTACATGGAATGAATTAGCCATAGGCACTTGGGTCCATACTCCGTGAAATGCCTGATCGAGTCCAGCTGCAGTTGTTGGCCTTGGTTGGAAGTCATCCAGTCTTCTTTGAATCCCGTCCCAAAGGTGTTCTATTGGACTCAAATCTGGACTGAGTGCAGCCCTTTGTAGGGTTGCCATGCCATGGTTTCTTAGGAAGTCCAATGTTGCTCTGGCAGTGTGGGCACGAGCGTTGTTTTGCTGGAAGATGTGATTTCTGTAATGTCCAAAATGTGGTACAACGTGGGGTCTTATGACTTGGTCAATATAGCGAGCAGCTGTCATGTCATTTCCTCATCCTGGACAGACATTCTGGAACACCACGGTGCGAACTATCTGGTTCAGACCGATTGCACCCCACACCATGATGCTTGGACCACCCCACAAGTCTCTTTCAACAATACATCCATTGGAAAACAGTTCCCCACGCCTTCACCATACTTTCACTCTGCCATTGACTGTCGAAACACAATTTCGGCTTTCATGAGATAAAAGCACAGTTCTCCATTGTCAATAACGCCAATTTCGATGCTGAGTTGTCGATTGCAGACGGTTTTGGTGGTGATGAGCGGTGGGACAGGACCACAACATGGCCTGTGACAGCAGAGGTTTCTTCTGCACAAACGTCGATGCACTGTATCGGCACTGATTGGTCTGTTGTGAGTCCAAATGGTCTGGCGTGCTGTTTCCCTCGCTCTCAGGAAGTGATCACAATGGTTGCGCACAATCTGTCGGTCTTGATGTTGGGATGTTACTGAAGGTCGCCCACTGCGTGGACGGTCTTGGATGCTGTTAGTGACCTGATACCACTCCTGCAGTCGGTAGATTGTCCAAACATGAACATTAAAATGATTGGCTACCCTCGGTGCAGTCTGGCCAACGCGTAATCGTCCCAAGACTTGGTTCCACTGATCTCTAGCAAGTCGTGCCATGGCGATTGTGTCAAAATCAAAATGATTTCAGGTGAATTTGGGACTCGCTATCATTGGCAGGGTTGTCATGATGTGCACATGCATTTTCATTTTCACTAGTATCATATGGAACCTTTTACCATGTCTGCCTTCTTAGGCTGATCTGCTTATTCACAGGAAAACACACTAATGTTGGTAATAACTGTCAATTTGGATTAAAAACATGTTAACAAAAGGATACAATCATTATAAAAACACCACTTTGTAAGAACAAAATCTTGCATTTGGTTTTTTGAAAGGCAATGTTTCTTTTGTGGTTCAGTATATTAGCAGTTTGCTGCTAGACTCTAAACTCAGCAATATTTCAGGTGTATGATGGTGGTCAGTAACTATTATAAGAGTGTTGATTCCCACAACTATACAACAAAATAATTCAGCTTGACAACCTAATGGAAACTTAGATGTAAATTTGACAGTTTTATAGATACTGTTCCTGATTTTATCTTTTACTTTGATTAATTTATTTAAAATTTGCTTGAACATCTTTATTTTGGTCATCTATTTTGACATTTTATATGCAGTCCTGTTGCCAAAGCATGTGTCTGAGAATTGTTTCAGTCACATTGCAGAAAATAGTTAATAATTTTAAATCTGTCAATAAAATATGGTGAAATGAAAACCAGCCTGCGGTGTTGAAAGAGTTCAACTGATCAAATGTACAATATTCTCCTGATCCTAACACCACAATGTTCCCTCGCCTAGACTTCCAGACGGTCCAGTGTCCACTACGCTATATCAACGTCTAGAAAGTTTACAGACATCAGCGTACACTTGCAAGTTCTGGAAAATCTAGATGAAAATGTCAGCTAACCTATATCCAGGACTGGAAAGTCTAGAGTGAGTGAATGAGTTAAGTTGTATCCTGCCTTTAGCAATATTCCAGCAATATCATGGCGGGGGACACCAGACATGGGTTTCACACATTGTACCCATGTGGGGAATTGAACCTGGGTCTTCAGCGTGAATGAGCGAAAGCTTTAACCACTAGGCTACCCCACCGCCCGTGGAAAGTCTATTAAGCGTAGTCTATGACAGTCTTGATCAAGACAGTTTGTATATCAGAGGAGGAAATAACTTTAAAATTGCTAGTGTACTCCGGTACAGTGGCACATTTAAAATCACTTGCCCTGATAATTTTCCACTATACCGGCCGTTTTCTTGTTGATTTCTTAAATAAACAGCATAATTAATATTGGAAAGTCAACTGGACACCGGTACAGTGTGATATACAAATCTGCATGCCCAACAGAAAAAACACTGGACTCGGGCGTCAGTCAATGGGTTATTTCCACCCTTGTATATGGCAGAAAGGTTGAGCAAATATGTTAACCGATCCCTAAATAAAGTCTAGGGATACATCTGTATGAGTACATAGTATGACATCTGATCTTACCTCAGTTCTGTGTACAATGGCAGCTCTACATCGGGCCAAGACCTCCACTCTGCTACAGCCAAGTTGTACAGTCAGTCTCTCACCACCATGGTGGGGATCAGTTGCTATGGATACACTGACCACATGCCCACATGGATCAACTAACTGCAGCTGCCCTTTTTTGATGGCTTCAACATTTATTTGTGAGTCCATCAGCAAATACTTCAACAGTTTCACACACACGTCGCCTGTAACATAAACAGCCCCATTAGGCCAGACCTTTGTTTCAGCTCAATTTGCAAAACACCAAGAATCATTAACAGCCATTATAAAGAGAAATAAACAAACAGACAATTATGACAAATTGAAAATGGTAATAAAAACAAATATTAGAAACTGATGTTTTTTTCATTGTTTTCACATTTTACCAATCTTTTAGGAAAGGTATTGATAGTGTCCAAACAAAAGGAAGTCTTTATGAAACCATTAATCATCTTCTGCTGTTTTAAACATAAATAAATTATTTAAAACACTATAACTTAATGCTGTTCAAAGTTTATCTTAATAGGGTAAAAACACAACAAATTATAACAAATTGCAAGAGGTAATTACAAGTACCTGACTGACTGACTGACTGAGTTTGGTTTTAAGCGCTTTTAGCAATATTCCAGCAATATCACGGCGGGGGACACCAGAAATGGGCTTCACACATTGTACCCATGTGGGGATTCGAACCCGGGTCTTCGGCGTGACGAGCCAACGCTTTAACCACTAGGCTACCCCACCGCCCCCACAAATTGCAAGAGGTAATTAGACGCTTGATGTTATTTATAGTTTCTACACTCAACTGAATTTTGGGGCCAAATAGTGTAAATGTCCCAACCACAGGAAGTCTTCCTGAGAAAATTACAAGAATCTGAAGTGAAACTGTAAAGATTATAAACTGTCTAGACCAGACATATCAGTGACTGATAATGAGAACTCATGGTACAGTGAGATGCAAATCTACAAGGTCAACAAGCCTGAAAGTTGGTTGGTTTGTTGTTTAACGCAGCACTCAGCAATATTCCAGCTATGTGGAGGTGGTCTGTATATAATCAAGTCTGGACCAGACAATCCAGTGATCATTGATCTACACAATTGGGATACGATGACATGTATCAGCCAAGTCAGCGAGCCTGACCACCCGATCCCGTTAGTTGCCTCTTACGACAAGTATGGGTTGCTGAAGACCTGTTCTAACCCGGATCTTCACAGGAGACAAGTATGGGTTGCTGAAGACCAGTTCTATCCCGGATCTTCACAGGTCCAGGGTGAGAAAGAAGTGAACAAATGAACTTCCTTCTGGATGAGTAAATATTGTATCAATTCATCTCTAATTGTTTTAATGGTAGGTGATGAATGTAGCTGACTTAATTATTCAGAAATTTAGTCTTGTTAGGTCATTTCATATTGTCTGAGAATATTATTGATACATTCATGTATGGTTGAATCTTGACTTCCCTAATGAGGGGATGGATATGCTCTAGGTATGTTGTAGCAAAGAATTAAACTTTTATATACCTTCCTGACACCTTGTTTCAAAGTCAGGAGGTAACTTGATCCTTCCAACACTAATTTCTGTTGTCAACATCTGTTTTGAACTTGAAACTTCTTCTTCATTCCTTTGTTTTCTCATTGGCTGCTGACTGACCAATGAGGACAGAGGTTTCTTGCACATGGCTGTTGTGGAATTAACAACTTCTGTGATTGGTTCTCGTAGATAATACAAAATGTCCAACCTCTGAGTTTTCAAAAGGGCAGGTAGACCTAAACTTGATGTCTTTGGAACAGAGGCATTCAGCTTGAATGACATCTGGTCTCCTAGTAACTCGGAATACAACACAAGATACACTTTAACATCACAATATAAAGATGACAAACACCTTATATCCATTGGAACTCTCATATCCATACAAGACCCTGACTTTAACCCATGTGACAAAGCCATACCATGTGATCTGCTTTCAGTATATGATTCATTCTTTGTTACCAAGACGACCATTATACTCCAGTCACATGACAGTGAAATGGGGCTGTGATTGGTCAGCTTACAGACTAGGGCATAGTCCACCTTGTATCCATTTCTGGTTGATGTGACACTGCAAGAGCAGGAAACTGGATGGGTGACATCATTTTTGGTTAAAGTCTCCGATTTGAGGGAATTATTTGTTATGATGTGCCCGGCAATGCTGAGTTGGTGGATCAGGTCATTCAGCTGTTTCTGTTGTTGGAATATTTCTGCGTGTCTCTTGTTGGTTGTGTCAAGCCCCATTAGGAGTTCTTCGAAGGAATGAGCCAAATGTGCCAGAGGTTTACTGTTTGGATCACTCTGACCTGGAAGCACCAGAATATCACCAAGGGCACTCTGACACACCAACTTGATCCCTGAAATCAAACTTCTTATATAGTGAATGAGTTCAGTTTAATATCACCAAGGGCACTCTGACACACCAACTTGATCCCTGAAATCAAACTTCTTATATAGTGAATGAGTTCAGTTTAATATCACCAAGGGCACTCTGACACACCAACTTGATCCCTGAAATCAAACTTCTTATATAGTGAATGAGTTCAGTTTAATATCACCAAGGGCACTCTGACACACCAACTTGATCCCTGAAATCAAACTTCTTATATAGTGAATGAGTTCAGTTTAATATCACCAAGGGCACTCTGACACACCAACTTGATCCCTGAAATCAAACTTCTTATATAGTGAATGAGTTCAGTTTAATATCACCAAGGGCACTCTGACACACCAACTTGATCCCTGAAATCAAACTTCTTATATAGTGAATGAGTTCAGTTTAATATCACCAAGGGCACTCTGACACACCAACTTGATCCCTGAAATCAAACTTCTTATATAGTGAATGAGTTCAGTTTAATATCACCAAGGGCACTCTGACACACCAACTTGATCCCTGAAATCAAACTTCTTATATAGTGAATGAGTTCAGTTTAATATCACCAAGGGCACTCTGACACACCAACTTGATCCCTGAAATCAAACTTCTTATATAGTGAATGAGTTCAGTTTAATATCACCAAGGGCACTCTGACACACCAACTTGATCCCTGAAATCAAACTTCTTACATAGTGAATGAGTTCAGTTTAATATCACCAAGGGCACTCTGACACACCAACTTGATCCCTGAAATCAAACTTCTTACATAGTGAATGAGTTCAGTTTAATATCACCAAGGGCACTCTGACACACCAACTTGATCCCTGAAATCAAACTTACATAGTGAATGAGTTCAGTTTAATATCACCAAGGGCACTCTGACACACCAACTTGATCCCTGAAATCAAACTTCTTATATAGTGAATGAGTTCAGTTTAATATCACCAAGGGCACTCTGACACACCAACTTGATCCCTGAAATCAAACTTCTTATATAGTGAATGAGTTCAGTTTAATATCACCAAGGGCACTCTGACACACCAACTTGATCCCTGAAATCAAACTTCTTATATAGTGAATGAGTTCAGTTTAATATCACCAAGGGCACTCTGACACACCAACTTGATCCCTGAAATCAAACTTCTTATATAGTGAATGAGTTCAGTTTAATATCACCAAGGGCACTCTGACACACCAACTTGATCCCTGAAATCAAACTTCTTATATAGTGAATGAGTTCAGTTTAATATCACCAAGGGCACTCTGACACACCAACTTGATCCCTGAAATCAAACTTCTTACATAGTGAATGAGTTCAGTTTAATATCACCAAGGGCACTCTGACACACCAACTTGATCCCTGAAATCAAACTTCTTATATAGTGAATGAGTTCAGTTTAATGCCACTTATAGTAATATTCCTGCAATATCATGGCTCGGGACTGCAGGAATGGGCTTCACACATTGTGCTCATGTGGGGAATTGAATGCAGGCTTTCTGCGTGATGAGTGGACACTGCCACATTTCTCTAGAAAAATAAAATTCTTATCTGGAATACTATATCTGAAGCATAATTCTAAATTAGACAAGGATCATTTTGAAGCAATAGACGTTAAATCAACATTAGTAATATTCAACTCAAGCCATTGTAATATCAAAAGTAGCGTGACCTTCAAACAACCTTTCAAAAATGGAAGAAAACTATTACATCCAATTCAATAAACATTGTGCAGAACAAAACAATGATTCCCCCCTACAGTATTAATGACTGAACTGTCCATTTACCTGTTGAATCCAGACTTTCTCCATCAACGACAAGTGCTTCTATAAAAGTCTGATGAAGCAAGTCAGACTCAAGAGCCACTGAGTTACCTCCCTTTGGTGGATTGCTGCATCTGATGAAAACATGCTTGTATATTTGTTTCCCAGTGCTGTGATAGATCGTAGACTCAAATCCTGCGCAACAAACAACAGGACCAGGAAGTGTAATAATATCGTACACAACACCACCATCAGGTTGGTAATGTGTACCAAAACTGTCTTCCCAGTTGAAGAACAGACCAGAAGTCCTTCAGAACATTTTGAACCCTGAGGCTGAAGATCAGTAAAAGGGAGATCACTCCCATCATCTTTTGGTTTAACTTGCACTTTCGTAATGCTTTCAATAGATCCTTCAATATCACACAGGATTTCCCATAATTCCCCTGATAAGAGTGTCTTCATCTGATGACAGAAGACACAGCCATTTAAAGTGAACAGAATTATAGGTGAATGAAGCAATGCTGCTTCTGTTTTGAACAAAGCTGTAAATAACGTATGATGCAGCTGAATGGCATCTTTAGACGTCCATTTATCAGGGTCTTCGACACTGGATACAAGCACATGGAGTCCCAGCTTGTCATTTTCTGAATCAAATTGTAATGATGGACACTTTATTTCAAACGTTGGATTGTTGTTGCCTTGGCTATAGTTCTGAAAGCTATCCAGCTCATAAGCTCTGATTTTTCTTACCAGTCCTGAAGATAAGGTTAAAAGAAGGCTCCGCACAACGTCAATATATTTGATGGGACAGTCACTTTGTAGAAACATGTGTTTGGAGTTCAGGTGGATCACACTCTCAGAGATAGGGACAACTGTAATTTCTCCATCTTCTTCCTTGTCAAGGAGGTCTGAAAATATGCTCTGATTTCCTTCCTTGGACT
Organism: Haliotis rubra; assembly: GCF_003918875.1. Lineage (NCBI taxonomy): Eukaryota > Metazoa > Mollusca > Gastropoda > Lepetellida > Haliotidae > Haliotis > Haliotis rubra. Next base: position 200,276 of record NW_025765204.1, on the reverse strand, counting down.
TCTCATCACTGAAATGGTAAAATTATTCACGGTGAGTGACTGAGAGGAAGCTATGGCATTGATCAATGTCAGTGTCACTGTCAGTCATGACACCCTGTTGTGATTCGAGAACCTTCCACTGCAGGTGGGGATTGTGGATATGGTTTTATGCCACTCTCTGCAACCCACGTCCTCATCATGATGAACAAACACTTCAACTACCAAGTGAATGAGTGAGTTTAGTTTTAAGCTGCTTTTAGCAATATTTCAACATTATCACAGCAGGGGACACCAGAAATGGGCTTCCCACATTGTACCCATGTGGTGATCAAAACTAGGTCTTCGCATGACGACGAACGCTTTAATCACTAGGCTACCCCACTGCCCCTTAACTACCAAGACACACCATTGCATAGTGGAGGTTGTGAGCAATCGTCTATGCTGATTTACTATGGGTACATGCATTCAGCTGGGAGGACTTATTTCCCCTATGTACCAGACATTTTTATTGTAAAGTGAATGGAGCGTTTTTCTCTCTCAGGTTAGATGAAAATTGTTATTAAAAGTTATTAAACAGGAATTGCTCAAAATTGTAAATATGTGGCATTCATCCCAAAGACAGACAATGATGTCTTACATGCATATTAATGAACTGTAACAAGCATGTCAAAAATACATAGATATTTTGGGGGTGATGTAGGAGTTACGTGTTATTTCAAAGGGGTGTGGCATCCTTCCCTGTGTCTGCCACTTTACATCATGCTCACTTGTGGTACTGACCTTATGACCTCAGAGGGTGATTCAGTGTCGGGTACATCTATAAGATAGACGTCGTGAGCTCGACACAGTATCAGTACCCGCCACACAGATGATGCATGCCGCCTACCCACAGAGAAATCAGTGATGTCATCGCCAGCTTTAATGATTACCTGCAGAACAGACACATATCAGTGTTTATCACAATAACATCTGAAACCGTACAAAAAACATCATAAAAATATATCGTTAGTCAATATATGTAGGTTGAAAGACTGACAGAAAACTTAGTCAGTGAGTATGGTTTTACACCACTTTTAGCAATATTCCTGCAATATCACAGCGGTGGACATCAGAAATTGGCTTCACACATTGTATCCATGTGGGGGATCAAACCTGGGTCTTCAGCGTGACGAGCAACCGCTTTAACCACTATTCTACCCCACTGCCAGAACTTGATTAGAATTACAGAGGTAATCATTTTAGTCAGGTCAGGATATATTTTCGGGAAAGACGTCCGCCCGTATCCCTACTTTACCCTAACCCCAACCCTGATAATTTAATGTCTGTAAGCACAATGTCATTTTAAAACTATTTATGGCTTCTAGTAGACTAACAACTAGTCTCTGAAATGAACATATTTTACAGAAAAAGGCTCATAGTTAACAAAATAAAACATTTTCTAGCCTTGCGTAGGCTGTCTTGGATATATTTGCTTCAGGGTCTGTATGACAGGCTAGGCTTCTAGTCAAATCACGTTAACTGAATAAGCAAAGGTTTGTGAAATACAGTATTTTATATGGTCTCTGCCTATAACAATTAATAAGAAATTTTAAACATACTTTCTAAAGTTTCATTTTATTGTTTCATTTTTTATGAATATCGATTTCGATGTGTAGTCAATGGTGCCTGACTGTCAAAACATGATGTTCGGTGGCGACCGTTGGACCTCATCGTGGCTCCCGTCTTTTGTTTGGTTTTCGCATTTGTTTTCCATAAATAGTGGGTGTGGCCGCATTTAAGGGAAGCTTGTGTATGTGTTGCTTTCTATGGTTATTAAAAGCATCCATGAGTGACAATGCGCCAGACGTTCACATAACAACATTTACCTTCCTCTTGCATCCTGCATATAAATGCAGAAACCGTTTAAGAATCACAAACCCTCGCATTTTAGTAACAGTAATATTCTCGAAACACTGCACTTCAATTTCCCGCCATCTTCAAATAGAGTTGTCTCCCCCTTCCATGGGAGAAGTCATTGGGTCCGAACGCAAAATCTATGTTGCATAGTGCAGATTATTTTGATGTTGATGTTGACCCATTTTCAGTTAATTATAGTATATTTTGTTGTACTATATATATGATATATATAATTATATGATTGCATATCCTGGGTATACACCTGTCACCCGTCGTCATTTATTTCAACAATTACTTCCAGTTAGTACAAAATGCAACACCCATCACGAATACGGATGAAGGAAATAATGTTCGCCATGATTTTAAACAGCTGATTAAAAGCTGTATAAATGTTGTTCAAACTGTATAGCAACGACCTGTATATAAAGAAGTCTTCAAGAGACAAACGAGTGATTGACACTTGAGCATACATCTACACGATTGGGATACCATGACATGCATCAACTAAAGCAGAGAGCCTGACCATGTGGCAAAAACTCACTCTAGCTCTTACGTTTCAGAATGACAGTCAGTTGTCAATAACAGAAAATCGTAATACTTTACACTGAAATATTCAGCATTTTTATCGTTGTAAAAAAACACCCAAAAACATTTTGACTGAAACAACAGCCAACGATCAGACACACGAAAGCTCCATTGGCGGATCCAGGGGGTGAGTGGGGTGAGGTGTGATCAGGGGTTCGGGACAAACAACAACAACAACACACACACACACACACACACACACACACACACACACACATTGAAGTTAATGTTTTCGAACCCTTGAACCCCACCCCACATCCTTTGAAAATTCCTGGATCCGCCTATGAGCTCTGTCGCCGGTTATAACCATAGCGACGTAGGACTGGCCCTACAGAACACATATCAAAAGTCAGAAATAATTGTTTTGGGTGGGAGGGGTATATGACTCAAAACTTAAGTTATTTAATCAAACTTTTGAAGGCCTCAGTGTCAAGTAAACTTTACTAAAAATGAATAATAGGCAACAGGTTGTATATTACCGCTGAGCAGGACACTGCCGTATTCACAGACACCATAACTACAGTTTTAGGATATTAATAACGGTCAAATGTAGATGGCACTGCCTGTCTGAGTCAGGTTGGAGTAAAGGAGGAGCCGTTGTAATACCCACACATATACATCTTTCCGCCTCACTGTTCAGATAATTATCAGTTTACTTTCACCTTTGGTTAATGCGCCTACTTAACATTGCTGACCCTGACAATAGGCTTTCGACAAAGCGATATTAGCGATAAGACGACCGTAACATCCTTACGTCAACGCTGACTTGTGACAATCCGAGCACAAAGATACATTTGTGGAGCGGGGCCCACAATGGCCTATTTCCGATTTTTAATGTATTCATGCATCATTTACAAATAATTCCAGTCAATTCATTATTTCAGACATTTCTTACTACAATTTACCATGAGTAAATGAGTTATCTACCCAATATAATTCTGCTGAGGCAAAATGACACAATATGATGCGTAATGATAATATATGATGCGTAATGACAATATGATGCGCAATGACAATATATGCGTTATGATAATATATGCGTAATGATAATACATGTATATGTGTAATGATAATATGATGCTTTATTATATGATGCGCAATGATAATACATATGTAATGATGCGTAATAATATACGTGTAATGATAATATAATGTATAATAAAAATATATGTGTAAGATATGATGCATAATGACAATATGAGTGAGTTGTGTTTTACGCCGCTTGTAGCAATATTCCAGCAATATCACGGCGGGGGGACATCAGAAATGGGCTCCACACATTGTACCCATATGGGGGAATCGAACCCGGGTCTTCAGCATGACGAGCGAACGCCTTAACCACTAGTCTACCCCATCGCCCCAGTAACAATGTGACGTGTAATGATAATATATAGAGGATATTTTGTTAATGTTGTCAAATAACATGTATATTTCATCGAGTGGTCTGACAGAGTTGATATGCTCACGAGTGGCGCAGCCTCTATTCAGTGAAAATACCGTTTTTATTTTCACCAATATTTACAGTATTCACCCTTAAGAATATAATAATTGTGTAATGATATGATGCGTAATGATAATATATTATGTGTAATCATAACATACGATGCGTTGGACAATGATGAGGCGTAATGATAATATGATGTGTAATGATAATATATGATGCGTTACATGACAATATGCGGCGTAATGATAATATAGCATGCGAGATGCGTAATTATATTATAAGATGCGTATGGATAATATATGATGCAGGTCCAAGAGGGTTTCCTCAAGCCGATCCACGGTCGTGATGGACGACCCACTGGTTCCCTGTGACAAGAACCACGCAAAACAAAAGAAGAAGAAATATGAATCAATCTTTATCATCAATATTAATAACAGACAGTGTAAGTGGATCTCTTAGCAACAGAAAGTCTGCAACGCGCTTTGGCAGCTCCATTCTCAAAGTGGCCAGTTCCATGTTCACCTGGACAGTACGCCTCACGACCAGTCGTGCACAATGTTTCAGAGAGGGAACACACCGCCTGTAGTCCCTGTACCACTGCCGGTACTCTTCGTAATACGCCGGCACCGACTGCGACTCTCTCCCTTCCATTTCTGACACAAAACCCTCACTTGGGTCCAACCCCGCGACTACAAGCGCACGGAACACCTTCCCATACGTATAGGAATCTCCCGGGTTGATTGGGTACTTGTCAATCACATACGCTAACGCTGATATTGATTCAGTTCTAAAACAACTCGCCTGGATCATCGCTACTATCACAACGTAAGCAAATCGTTCACTTGGATCAGGTCGACTTTCGTACCTGTAGCCAGACTTTCCACAAAGCAGGGACCGAAATACCAAACTGTCCCAAAGGCACACAGTAGGATCTTCTTTTAATGTCGAAATAAAATATTGACAAGGCAAAAAGTTTGTGAAATCTAGATCGGCTTTGAGAAGTATCTGCAGAAGGTCGACAGCCACGTGGACGATCAGCTCTGACAAGATCTCGTCTCTGACGAGATGTTCTATTGGGCGTCCTAATCCAAGCAGAACTTTACAGATGTTGACAGCACCAGTGCGATCTTCTCGTGACAACAGCCACCTCAGATACAGACTTATTTCATTCTTGTTGTTAAGTTTAGAAACTAGGTCCTTTATTCTAATCAAATCTTCTTGACTTTCACAGGAGCAGTATCGTCTCGTAATGACCATAGCTTCTTTTCTTGAGTCACTCGGTTCTATCACGTGATCAGAGGACGTGTCACCGTGGTACCTTCCTGAGAATTTGCTCATGGTGAGAAATGGGCTGGTGTCTTTCTGTGTCTGCGTTATGACATCTTTGACACAATCTGAAACACTAAAAACATTACTACTTTAATTATGGTTATTTCTGGGGCGGATACAGCTTTTTGAGAAAGGGGGTGGGGTGGTGCTTACATTTGAGAAAGGGGGTGTGCACACTTCATTTTCACCCGTTTTCACGAGAGTTTCAATGGTCATTTAATACCTCTTAATGACGAAGGGGGTGGTGTGTCTGGATTCGCCTATGTTATTTCATTATGTTATGCTAACAGAAGGCACAAGCTAGCCTATTTAACGAGGGGCTTTAATTCGAAAGGCATAGTTCACGACAGTTGATATTTTGATCACTGATATTTTAAATGCAAAAATACCAATAACATGCGACAAAGAATATATATATATATATATATATACTTATGTATAAAGTTCATTTTAGATTTTTGTGGGGCAGGTATTTAAGAAATATTCACTACCGAGGCTGCACAGATTGTCATCTAGAAAATATCCACAGTTACATTATTAATTATTACTGCTAAATTATATAAACATTAATATGTATTTCGTAAATAACTGACGGTACGTTGATGACAGGTGCGTAGCAAGCCCATTTTTTCGTGTAAGCCAGATAGGTTGCAAAGCTTTATCTTTAGACAGTATCGAGGGCTTGTCCAACCTTTTTAGCAACAGTCATGTGTAAGCCCTGGCTTTGTTTCATAATGGTAGCTACGTCCCTGGATGAGCAAGCATATTTCAGGACATCACAATAATGAATGGAAAAACGAGAGACGCTGTTAGGAGCTTGCAGCAACACTCTGAGCAGCGCTATTCGTTAAGCGCAGCCTAGAACAACCCGAATGTCATCTTTCAGCGAATAATGATGTTCAGCTGCAGCAACTCGTAGTGTTCTGTGAAGAATGACACCTGTAGAATTATCTAACGTCAGCGACCTAAACATTCAGTGTGATCTTATGTCATCCACGAAACACACATTCTCAATAACATTCGCACTTCGACTTACCATATTACGGATAAACGAGTTGGCAATATGAAAAAGCGAACCGGAAAGAAAACCGAAAATTGAAATCGAAATGCTGCGAAATGTCGAAAAATACTTCTTGCAGATCCGAACGTCGTAAATTTACGTTTGTTGAGATATTGAACGGAAGACATTGTGTGTTAAATGAAATAAAGAACGTTATTTTCATGATGATAGTATCAAGCTGTAGCTCTACACACAATTATTTTTTTTATTGCGTTTCCTATTTCTTTTATCAAAAGAACGGCATTTATGTAGATATTTGCAGCAATAAAAATTCTTCAGTTTATCTGTCGATGAGATTCGATAGAGAAAGTTCGGTCTAAGAACTGAGCTTTTAAGCGATGCATTTATCCTCTTAGCAGCCTAAACTCCTGCTAAAATGCTTCACATTAAATGCTTCAGCAATTGAATTACACAATAGTTTTATTTTGTTTATGTAAATAACATAATGTATGAAGTCAGGACTAAATCATGGAAGAATAACTTTTACTGCTCAATGTCGCCTAATGTTAATCGTTTATATATGATCAGAACAGAACAGAATTTATTCAGTATAAGGGCCTCATGGCCTAGAGTACAATAAAGTTAATTAAATACATTCAACGTTTCATTCATTTTCTCTCAACGTTTATATATGGATTATACCCAACGCCTAAGTTGAATTACAATTTAAAAATAAAACCCATGAGGTAGGTGTTCCGAATGATCTTAGTTCCAATAAAGCGCGATGTTCCCTTTATAAGTGAAGGACTTTGATTAAACTCAGTTTTGCGGGACGCCTAGATCATAGGCGCCCGACTCTGATATATTTATAAGTATGACCTATATATATAAGATATGGCCTAGATTATGCTTTTGCCGTGTATTACCTTTGTACAGAGAATTTCGAATAAAATGAGCGCAGTAGAAGGATATGTGATTGTTTTTGACAGATTGTGTTAGTCCAATAACCTCGATTTGCTATGAACTAGATTTATTATTTATATCTTTATGTATTACTCTTGGCAAAAATTACATCGACATGAAATAATCTTGTCGTTCGAGTGACATTTCCACAATACCCTCAAGAGTTACCTCCCCTTGACCCTTTCCTTCTTGGCAATGCTATTCAGGTTATATCAGGACGTCAATACGAAAGCGTTACATTAGGATGAACTATGTCGCGTCGACCTACCAATGTGCACAGGTAAGACTAGTAACAGAATCACTGTCAACATAATTACACCACTACTACGCTTACACTAAAAAATCAGTGCATCAATTTGATCTCATCACATTGAGTGGCGTTCTATATTAATCCCTTCCTCGATTGTCACCGTCACATGAATGATTCGCGAGGTCTATCTATAGATACTGACTGGTATGAAGTACGTGAGCTACTAATTCAATGACTGTGCATGCGGACAGTGTATGTTTGATCTGCCAAAGCTGATAATTTGTGGTTATTAATGCATGCCAACACCACTCTACAACAAGTTGGTACAGATGAGATGGAAGAAGACATATGCTGTGTCTATAAAACTGTAGAGCCAAAACATACTACATATAGTTACATCATAGTAGCTATATTGTCTCTGTAGTTATATGATAGTAAGGAGCCATCTCGGAGGATGCATTTACCAAGGTAAATATTACTTCATTATCCGAAGGAGTACTCAGATACATAGTCTGTCATAGACCCTGAAACAAATATATACAGGAAAGCCCATGCAAGTCCAGAATCAGCGTGGTTCCCTGGCGCAACAGACCCAGGGAACCAGGCTGGTCTAGAATATGTGGCCAGTCTAGGGTACCACAGTTTCAGGTAATGAAGAAAGTGTCTGGGCTCCTTGTCATTATATTTTATGATAATTTTTTATACACATATTTCTTTTTTGTTGTAAAATATGTTCATTTCAGAGACTAGACGTTAGGCTATTAGATGCACTGTGTGGATAATTGAAATGCTGACACGATATTTGCCATTGATGAAGTATTTATTCATTCATTTGTTTATTCTGTATAGTTTGTCAATTCGCTGATTGAGTCTTGAGTTTGGGATGTGTTTTGTCGATGCTGTGCTTATCTCTGATTGGTATGAGAAACATATTAAAAATATAATAAATTGAAAAACCCATAACCCTGCCTGTTTATTAACAGAAAGCTTTTCACAAATATTTAAATGCTGGTTTCAGATTTTATTTTCAAAACGGGCAGTGAATTATTGGCATGTTATATAATTTTGTATAATGGTGTACATTTCGTAAAGTGGTCATGATATCTTAGCGGTCACTGTGGTAGCCTAGTGGTCAATCCGGGTTCGATTCTGACATAGGTACAATATGTGAGGGCCATTTTATGTGTTCCAGAGACACTGCGGTAATATTGCTTTAAGGGGTGTATATTTCACTCACTCACTCACTCCACCCGTGAAGATCCGGGTTAGAATTGATCTTCAGCTTGCCGTAAGAGGCGACTAACGGGATCGGAGGGTCAGGCTCGCTGACTTGGTTGACACATGTTATCGTAGATCGATGTACATGCTGTTGATCACCGGGTTGTCTGGTCCAGACTCGATTATTTTCAGACCGCCGCCATATAGCTGGAATATTGCTGCGTGCCGCATTAAACTCAACTTACTCACCCAAATTGCCACCCACCCACTCACTCACTCTTCCTTGTAGTTTCAGTCATAACCCCAAAGGATTCGTCCTTGGCTTCGAGAACCCCAAACTCTCTGACGATGTTCTTGAGGCTTTCAGGAGATTCATATGCGCAGCTAAACAGCACTCGACTACTTGTTACCAAGAACTTAGAACTGTGCTACTGGACAATGATAACTTCGCCACGAGACGACTCCTCCTCCGAAGCGGATTCAGGTGTCTCCATAGCAAAACACCTCAAACTTTAGCCGACCTTTTAATCCTGATCTCAGATACTGACATTCATGGCATCAATAGGGATATTGTGACCAGTCTTCTTGAATATGATGCAAGTGAGTGTTACACTCTTTTGCTGTCCAAGGACATAGAAGTATTTGAATTGTGGCCAAAACTTGCCTTGGACTCAAACCCGTACGTTAAGACAGTGGGCATAAACACAGACACGGTATTCATAGACTTGCTACCTGATTTCTTGGTATGGCAAGTTGTCTCCCCCTGTCATCGTCAAGGACGTCGTTCAACCAGACATATTTCAAGAAGAGTGCCAAACAACACTACTTTGTTTCTCAATGCCTTTGATATGAACTTTGAATCTAAAAACAAAAGAAAGTCCTTAATGGCTCTTGAGACATTACGGGCTTGCAATTCTAATGTAGGATTGCATCGCTGTCTTGCCCGAATATTTGAGCGCCCGATATTAATTTGGGACGAATGGCACCTATTTCTCATGAAGGTTTTGGTACTGATGGGACACCGGCCAAGTGAAAATCTGCTGAGCAAGTTAAAAGAATCAGATGATTTGAGGTCATTTGTTGTTTGGTATGAGACCCACGCGCGGAGAGTGCCGTCACTGCGTGACTGTGCCAGGGTGCGCGTGCGGAGGTCAGTGTCCAAGAGCAACCTTCGATATGCGGTATCATCTCTGTGTGTTCCACAAATGTTAAAAGACTATATTCTGTACAGAGACTCCGAGGAATTTTTCAACTGACACCAGTTTTGGAATTATGAATGCTGTGTTATTTAAACTGGACAAATTCTTACGAAAGACGTTTTATACGTGCATTTTCAGTAAGTGTTTTTACGTATACACATTTTGTTTGGCTAATATAAAGACTTGTTTGTTGGTTAACTTCTCGTACATCAATATTCCAACTAGATAGCAACGGTCTTATATCAAGCCTGAACCAGATAATCCAGTGACTGACATCTTGAACATCTTCTTTGAGAGGCATTTAGAAGTTGTATAGATGAAGAAAAACCAACCGTCGCACTCATTGCAATAAAGAAGTTGACTATCCATAGAACTTTGTTTTCCTTCATCTTGAATGAAGCATGGACACTTCGTTGTCACATCAGTGAAAGTAACCCAGATATCAGCTTCCAAACCAGAAGTAAGAGAATGCTGAGGGTTATCAGCTGATTTAGACCGACTATTATTAACACTGTTATCAGTAAATGGGACAATTCGACAAATTTCTATTGATACAACTTATCACTTAAGAGGGCTTATTTTTATAGAAGATATCGGCTTCAAAACCAGAAACCAGGGGCGGATTCACTAAACTTCTTAGAATTTTCTTAAGCCTTAAGAATTCTTAAGTCTGAAAGAATTCTTAGTTTCCATAGCAACCTATATAAAACTAAGATTTTTGCTTAAGCAATATTCATCAAACTTCTTAGTGCTTAAGATTTTTTCTTAACTTAAGAATCATCCATAGGTTACTTAAGCACTAAGAATTTTCTTAAAGTAAACAAAGATGGCCGCCCATGCAATCATCGATAGAACCAACATTTTAGAAAAATACACAGAAACAGAGTTGACACGAAGATTTAGATTATCAAAAGATGGTATACAATTTGTAGTAAGTCTCATTTCCAATGAAATTTCACCTCTCACTCAAAGAAGTCATCCTTTATCAGCTACTGACAAAGTTCTACTGACGCTGCGTTACTTTGCCACGGGCAAAATGCAGCTGTGTAATGCAGACCACATTGGTGTTTCACAGTCTTCAGTGAGTAGGGCCATTAACCAAACAATAACTGCACTGTCTGCCCCTGCCATTGTTCGACAGTTCGTTTCGTTTCCCACCAGTCCGACTGAAATCCGACGAAACCAACTTGGTTTCTATGGCATCGCTAATTTTCCCGGAGTGGTTGGGGTTATAGATGGCACCCACATTCAGATTATGGCACCATCCCAGCACGAACCTGCTTATGTGAACAGAAAGCAGTACCACAGCATCAATACTCAAGTTGTCTTTGACCACAGTTCACATATCATTGATATTGTTGCGAAATGGCCGGGGTCCACTCATGACTCGCGCATACTGACCGAGAGCGGCGTTTGTGTTTTGTTCTCTCGCCACCTGATGCCTGCCCGCTGCCACTTGCTTGGAGACAGTGGATATCCATGTAGAGACTGGCTCCCTCACTCCTTATCTTCAGCCAAATCCCGGCTCTCAGACATCATACAACAGGTAAATCGAATCTTGCAAACGACATGACTTTTGGTTAGTCAATTAGAGTTATGCCCCCTGTCAAATATGACTATAAAAGTGTAACTGGGTTGAATTAAAAAAATTGATGTTTTTCTTTCCTGGAACAATCTACAATCCTAGAATACATCAAGAACTTTCTGACAAATACGTAACGAAATGACAGTACACATAAAAGCATGCTTTAGGGCTGAATAGATTATTTATCTACATCTATATCATGTTATTTATTTACATGCCAGTCAAAAATTGCAAAATATGTTATTGCAGATTTTAAAATAATCTTCTTAACGTTTGATTTTTTGACAGAGCTCATAAGAGGACTCGCAGCATAGTGGAGAGGGGAATAGGGCAACTCAAGCGGCGTTTTCATGTGTTGCATGGAGAAGTTAGATTAACCCCAGAAAAAACATGCAAGGTAAATGCCAGTATAAAATAATAAATGTGGAAGAGTTATTCATCTGTGTAAAACCAATGTTATTTGTAATTAAACTGTGCTTTATTACTTAACTGTTAATTATATATGCAATACTAACAGGTTTAATGCAATATAAGATGAGAATAATATGCTAAAAAAGTAAATTCATAAACATGTTCACAAGTAGAAAATAATCTTATATAACATTTATATTTGATGTATGTTTATGATTCTTAAAATGTATTTGAAGCATGTCTTGTATGTGTGTGTGCTTCCATGCATGTGTATGTATGTTAAGTGTTAATATATATGTTTTTAAACACTCCATTTATATCTTCTTAAAATCATCCATTAAAATGGATTGAAATTATTCAAACAAAAACATCTGACGCCAAATAAAGATTCTTGTTATATCTAAGAACTGTTTCCTAAAAATATGGTCCATTTGGATGTCGGTGTTGTTTTAATATATTGTTCATCAGCAGAAATTAACTCGTAGAAATGACAACAGATAAAGCATGTTCAGAATGATGGTCTTCCAGCGAAACATGTACAAATATATTAGAAGTAATATACAGAAATGAGAAACAAGATATCTTACCGGTATGTGGCCCCACACAACACTATTCACAAAATAATAACAAGATAACAATTTGAAATGAAAAGAACTTTTATTTACATATAATTATTTTTCACAACAGGTGATCACATGTTGTGCAGTTTTGCACAACATATGCAAGTTGCGAAACATCCCCTTGCCTGATGGTGAATCGATTGACCCAGATGACGGCGACCAACCACAGATTGTGCCACAGTTGTCTGGACATAACCTGATTTACAGGGATCACTTTGCCAACACTCACTTCTAGGGTAAGGCAAATTATTGGATATTTTCATCAACATGACAGTAAAAGATTTAGTACCAAATTAATTTAACTTTAATATAAACATCATTTAAAACTCACAAAGAATGTAATAGATGTTTTCATTCTGTGGTTGCTATATGTCCACATTCATCCAAAGACTTTAACATTAAATAAAATTGATGAGGTAATCTACAACTTGGAAGAGTTAAAAGTCTACACAAATATTAACCTGACCTTGACATATAAGTAAGTTGAAGAGGGAATCTGCCACATTCACCAAGAAAGGGTAAAGGGGAGTCAGGCCCAAAATACAAACATCATTAGATTTCAGTTACTGAGCATATTTTAAGTTGATCCTCTGCTCTGCATGATAGAGGGAATTTCCAACATTATATACAGTAATTGTGTTTGAATCTTTTAAAATATTAACAACAGACATATCATTATATATGTCAATAAGGTATTTGTTTCTAATATCAACATATAGTGCACATTCCAGCAAAATATGATATATGTCCTCAATAATATTGACATTATTCTTTTTTTACAGTGGCTACACAGCCTTAGATGTCTATCAGCATTAGCGTATCTTCCTGTTTCTATGGCAATTTTAAAATTTGAGCATCTAAATCTGGAATAGCATTCCTTACATGTAAAGGTAAATCACAACATAAGTACTTTTCAACATTCAAAAAAATATTTGTGGGCTTTGTAGAGATAACATTTAGGTGAAGATTCCACAGAGGAGTACCATGACTCCTGTAAATTATCACATAACCTCTGTTTGAACATAGATATGAAAGCCTTTGAATCTGCAACATTGTGACTAAGCCAAGCATAACCCAATCCCAAACCAAATTGAAACAGTACCGTATATGTTTAACCTTACTAGCGCATGTACTTCTCCCACACTCATCGAGTGCCTTAAGCATCATGTGGATACCTACATTAGGCTTGAACCATGTTTAATGAAGTAGATTTGTTGACTTTAAGAAAATATTTGCAAGAACCATATTGTTACAAGTATTTTGGCCAGCTATTAAGAAATATGTACATTTTGAGAAGCATGAGTAGTCTTCTACTCTTCCATAAATTTCTTTAGTTTGTGTTCCATCATTTTCTTTTTTAGTTCAAGAACCTCAATTTCTAATTTCATCTTCTTATGATACAGTTCATCACATTCAAGGCATGGTTCAAGATTGATCTCCTTGCTGGTGGAGCACATCTTCCACCACTTGCTGCTGCAGGGACTGTGTGTACGGCCTTGACAGTGGGAACTGCTGCATCACTCGGATTGCTTGGAGTAACCGCCACATCTGCCACATCTGCCACACTGGTGACCATTTCCAGGCACCCTCCCACTGCTGTCAGAGCCTGGATGTCTAAAAATGACATGGCATCACTGAAATGTAAATAAACTATAATCAGTTTTACTTGTTATCATGTATTCAATTATAAATATCAAACATTAAAGGCAGTAAAGGGATAAATGTTGGAAAGAGAGCTTTATAATCTTCTTGATATGTGATTTTTACATTTTGGATTTCATCAATAGTTTATTTTGGAAATAAAATTTGTTATCAATATTTGGAATGTAATGCAACCAATTTTATTGAAGGAATTATCTAATGACATACAGTAAAGCTGAATGTTTTGACAAACCTTGACTGAGTAGACTCATTTATCTGCAGTAGAGTTGAGTCCATTGAATCTGGTATTCCTGATATGGACACATTGTCCTTCCCAAGTATGTCCCACACGACTTCTGCTGTTTCAGTTAAAAGTGGACAAGGTGACGGCCCACCACCTGCAATGTATAGATAATTTCATAATTACCCATGGCTTGAAACATAATCAGACGTAGTTTAAATTCATATTTTTCATGACGGTCTATTCAACTTATTTTGTCAGGGGATTTTTGGGGTGAATATATTTTGTTCAATTCAAGACCCTGTAAACAGCCTAATTTGCACACTGACCAATGTCATTTATCACTTGCACTTCTTTTGGTAAGCTCTAAATAATGTCACATACTAGTAAGTAATAATATGATCTGACATTGCCTATATAATCTATACTCATACATCATTCTCTCATTATTATTATTACCATTGTGGCAGACACCAGTTCTGAATAGTTTGTTGTGAATAGTATATATTGTAAATAACATATTATGATACATATGTATCACTGATTGCCATCTGTATCATTGGTGCCACAAAGTGATAATTAATTATTGTATTGAGAACATGTAATGTACTTTATAACAATGATCCATGTTCATTGTACATTTGTATACCTCATGTATAGTACCCATAAATATAGTTATCGCCCTTGATGAATTCTTTATGTAATCAAGACAATGATTTTATGCCTCATTAACAAATATATTATATGCGAATGTGAATGTGTAATTGTAAGGTACTCGTATGTGAAAGATGCATCATGTTTTTATGATATTGCCTTATGTTATTGTTTTGTGTATTGCAGGGTGTCGTTACCTCTCTAACTGCAAATAAAACCTCACACCCATAGCCTGTGTTTGAACGTCATTCTTACCCATCACAACCCGTTACACCCATGACCATTTATTACTCAATTTATACTCCTTCAAAGTAATCACTTTTCATCACACACAGACTGTCCAAAATCAATAAGTATGGACCATAAATCTATATTTGAGCTCTTACCTGTAGATACAGCCCCTTTCTTATATGCTGCAATTTCAGACTTGGACTTCGACTGGGTATTATGCCACTTTTTCTCCACCTCGTCATTTGTCCTGACACATCCTGGGAAAAAATGAAAAAAACATTTCATGAAACAATTGAGGACACAAATATGAAATCAAATATTTTCATTTACATTAAATTCACATTTTAAAATTTATTATGTAATGGTACTGACAACCCAATTATGATATTAACAAAGGTTCAGTCTGAAGGTATGATAAGGGCCCACTTGGCCCACTAATATTAGTCACATTTCACAATATTAGTGCTATTTTCAACATACTATTGTTAATATTAACATGAAAACAGATAAATGTTGACTCTGTGTATGCCTCTGGTTGGAATTGAACCAACTCCACATAATGGACTGCCATTCAAAAGCTTTAAGGGAGTCAAAATAATGAACAATAAATCATAGGGTCAGTGTTTGATTAAATAAAATAATGGTACACATGAGAAATATTCTGCAAACACAACAAAACAAATGGGTCATTTCTTCATGAAAAGTACTGCAGTACAATAAAATGATAATGTGTGAGTCTTTCACACTGGGTAAAATAAAATGATAATGTGTGAGTCTTTCACACTGGGTAAAATAAAATGAAAATGTGTGAGTCTTTCACACTGGGTAAAATAAAATGAAAATGTGTGAGTCTTTCACACTTGGGTAAAATAAAATGATACATGTGTGCTTACTTCGCACTTGGGTGAAATAGAATGTTTCATGTGTGATTCCTTCACATGAAAACCTGCGATAGAAATATCTTACCTGCCTTGATAAATACCTGAATATCAACCTATATTTCTGAGATAAATTTACAGAATTATCAACATGTCAAACCAACCCTAATTCACTGTTATCATTTTCATTGACATTTGACTAGATACAAAAAAACTGGCCCAAATACATTACTATTTCAATGAACATACTAAGCATGTCGGTTGTAGTATACTTGTAAGCTGTTACAACAGAAGATGTGTAACATTTGATTTCAGTATTTGTTACTTCAAATGATTATAATCAGTTGATATGCACAAACAATATGATGTTTGAATGCATAAATCCAATATCACTCGTCAAAGTTTTGATGGTAAGAGTTCCGCCCGTAACCCCCGCTTGAAATGTATTCTATTTATTAGGATTATTTCAAGGGTTTAGGGTAATGTTTGGGGTTGGATTTTAGGGTTTTAGGTTAGGTATAGCCTGTTTATAAAAAACATAGGCGGATATCCTCAGGCAAATAATGATTGGAAATAAATACGGGGGTTACGGGCGGAAATCCTTCCGTTTTGAGATTGGTGATCGAAAATAGCACATATGAACCATCTCGCTTTTAAACTTGCACTTACTTCAACGTTTAAATTCTTTTACAAATCAATAAAAATACATTAATTATTGTAGGAGGCAAATACTTTACAGTTACATATACAAGGTGATAACATTTTAAAGTGCACTCAAAATTTACGATCGTCACTTACCTGTGAAGGTGGCATTGATCTGCATAGTAATATGTGTCCAAATTTCCTTCTTTCGCGCAGATGTCACGCCCGGTCCAAACTTGCCGAGTAACACAGCCTTGTTTTCCTCAACAAGGCGAGTTAAATACAAGGTCTGTTCGGCCGTCCAGTTGGGTTTTCTGACACTTTTCTTCTCCATTCTGATTGTTGTCGTCTGCGTATGTTTTTTTCTATCTCCACGCGAGGAGAGTTCAACTATGCTATTAATAGATACGGGGATTTCCAATACGTCATCTAAGAATATTCTTAGCATAAATTTGTATCCCATAATCCCATGCGTTTCTCACTAAGAAAATTCTAAGAATTTTAAAATATCTCAGCTAAGATTTATGCTTAGTGGCTTGGTGGATTGCTACTTAAGATAAATTCTCAGCTAAGAATTCCTTAAGGAAACTTAAGCATAAATCTAAGAAAATTCTAAGAAGTTTAGTGAATCCGGCCCCTGGTTTTGAATGTTAAAAACCACAAACTGCGATTAACTCAAGCATACATTTAATACGTTGGGGCATTCAGGACATGTGACTGATTTTGTCATGTGATATTGAGATTTCTGGCCACCATCAAACATCGGTCTTTTGTCTGGCAGTTTTTTCTCTCAGTAATTAAAGAAAATCACATACATTTATTAACTATTTCACACATATATTCAATTCCAGTAATTGGGTATCAAAAGCTAGGGAAAATACATATTGAACAATTATGTAGAATATATAGAAAAATAAATACAGTATATCTTCTAACAAATACTTCTTATATGACATTGTATAACTGTTTATGAAACGTGGATTGATGTGCAAGTGCCAATGATTTATATTTTGGTAGTGATACTAGACAATGTGATTATATCAGGTTATAAGCGGATATATACATATCGAAGTGGGTCACTCCATGAATGGTTGACAGTCTCCGTCGTCGGCATATTAATGTCAGTTCACGGCGACAATCAAAGTCTGTTCGGTGCTTGGAAAGGCAAACTAGTGTTTGTGAGTCTCGATCAACATAGGGGAAAACAACTCACTAATAAGGTGTTCAAATGAGACTGGTGAAACGAGCAAATATGTAATGCTGACACCGCAAGAATCCTGGCACGGATAAAGGACACATGCTCGTTTCACTAGGATTGAGTGAGTATAGTTTTACGCCGCTTTTAGCACTATTCAAGCAATATCAGAGCGGGGAACACCAGAAATGGGCTTCACACATTGTACCCATGTGGGGAATCGAACCCGGGTCTTCGGCGTGACGAGAGAACACTTTAACCACTAGGCTACCCCACCGCCCCCGTTCCCCTAGGAAGGAACTATATGCAGCACTTATAGTAACAGCAGGGACCAATAACCCACGGATGCAATGCCATGACTATCATGAGGATTAGTAGGATAAGAATATTTAGACTTGACACATTAATCTGATGCCGCGTGTCACTTGGATTCGAACAGTTACGACCTGTAGGGTGCTCTGACTGAGAGGTGTAGGAGGAAGATGACGCCGACCCGTAGCCGCTGGAGACGTATGGATCTGACGTGTCTTCCACTTCTTTGTGAACAGCATTCAGCCACGCACTTGCCTCCCCAGCTGAGATCCGGAGATCAGGGTTGTCATCCATACATCTCTGACACGGTGTTACTATTGCCGAAATCCCAGACACATCAACAATCTGTCCCAACATTCTCCCTAAACCGTACACGTCGTTAGCCTTTGATGTCTGACCAGCCGCACGAACTTCAGGAGCTAGGTGGACAAACTGTTCCATGTCCGGATCCGTGAATACAATGCCATACCTATAGGACCCACATCCAAAGTCGCAGTACTTCACGACAGGGACTGGGCTGGACAGATCCACCAACACGTTGTCCGGCTTGACGTCGTTGATCAGAATGTCCATCTCGTGGATCTTACTCAGGCCCTCTGCCAGCTGCCATGCAATGCTCAGCCAATGTTGCTTCAACAGGGTTTCCTTTCCCAGAACATCGCTCAAGGTGGAGCCTGTTCCGACGAGTTCCAGGACAACACTATGACTACCAATTCCGTCCTGAATTAGGCCATAACATACTGGTACACAACCAGTAGGTTCCAAGTACATAGTCATCTTTGCCTCACGGAACACATGGTCCTTTGAAACCATGTCAGTGTAGTGTTCCTTGAGCACAACGTACCTCCACTGTCTGTCTACGTGCAGTGTTGCTATGGCAATCTCTGCAAACGTTCCCCGACCTATAATATGGTTTAGAAATACATCACATTTGCCTTTGTATTTTACACATGGTGGTGGAAGGACAGGAGGTTCGATATGCCAGTAGTGCTTAGCTACACGGAAATCTGGACCAAACAACTTCTTGAACACAAACTGCGATGTGAAAGGCTTCTCTTTGTTGTAGCAGTGTCTTTCCTGGCCTGATGTGTTGCAGCCACAGGGTCTTAGTGAGTTGTGAAGAGCTCTTCTGGAAATAGGGACAAGAAAGCGACATTAGTCAGTGAGTGAGTGAAAGGCTACACCGCATCGGCCATAATGCATCCTTATAGCGGTGATCTGATAATGTTATTATAACAACTATAATTTTGTATAAAACCTGTTATGTAAATATATGTTATATCTGAGATTACACTTTTCCAGTAAAGTACAGATTTTAGTACTTTTGGTAGGTTGAGTAAAATCGGGATTCGCACCCACACTCTCAGAGTCAAGCATTGGTCGGACAAAGTCAGTGATCTAACCCCCTAAGACACCGTTGTGGAAACCTGTTGACAATGGACTGTCATAGTATAATAACTAGATTATCCCAGCGTCGTACAGAGACGCTTCTACAAGCTGTTATACATGTTTAAGCATATACCTATAGTTACAACGCAGAGTAAAATCCTCTGAAAACAGATAAGGATTTCTAACAAGAGAAACATATAACACCATACTCTTTAGAGGCCGACTACAGGATACTTTGTGTGTATAAGGGAATAAGGACATATCAAATGGACGATTCCTTTGTGACCAACGAACGGAACCAGTCGTACCTGCTATGATGTATCCAAGAAGTACTCGCCAAGTCCGCATCTACCAATGCCGTTTGCCTTGCTGTTGCAATCGAAGATATCTTCAATATATCTCCATTAGTCTGCCGTGTCCGTGAAACGTCGAGCACAGGTTTATTGGAGTTATGATCAAATCGTTGTGGCAGATCAGACTGAAAACTGTAGATGGTCTGTTCAGAACTACAGGTATTTGAGACGTCCACACCAGAAAGGAAGCTATTTATAGTCTGTACAGAAATATTTGTGACGTCTGCCCCAGGTTCAATGCTGTGGATGGTCTGTACAGAATTATCTGTGACGTCTGCCCCAGGTTCAATGCTGTGGATGGCCTGTACAGAACTATCTGTGACGTCTGCCCCAGGTTCAACGCTGTGGATGGTCTGTACATATCTGTGACGTGTGTCCCAGGCTCAAAGCTGTGGATGGTCTGTACATACCTATGTGTGACGTCTGCCCCAGGTTCAACGCTGTGGATGGTCTGTACATACCTATCTGTGACGTGTGTCCCAGGCTCAAAGCTGTGGTGGATGGTCTGTACATACCTATGTGTGACGTCTGCCCCAGGTTCAACGCTGTGGATGGTCTGTACAGAACAATCTGTGACGGCTGCACCAGGCTCAAAGCTGTGAATGGCCTGTACAGACCTATCTATGACGTCTAGACCAGACCGGAGGTCGTGGACGTTCTGTACAAAACTATCTGTGATGTCTAGACCAGACCGGAAGTCGTGGATGTTCTGTACAGCAGCACCAGAAATCTCTAGATCAGACCGAGTACCGGTATTTATAACCCTTAAACCACCAGTCAAAATGGTAGGGGTTGTCCTGGGTTTCTTTGAAAACACTGTTTCCTGCCCAACCTTGTCGACGGGTGTTCCTCCAGCCGACCCCACCTTACCCAGGGTACGTAACTGCTGCTGCTTGGTCTTGGCGTAAATATCTGTCAGACCCTCTGCTCTAGACAAGATGGACAACGCTGGAGCACGTACATCGAATAATGAATGACGTGTATCTCTTCGTGTGTTGCGCGATCTGTACACAATGCCGTAGCCGTTGGAGGTGTCTCGTGACCTCGACCCAAGCAGCCGCGAACTCATCAAGTATCCAGTGAACGTACTGGTTGGGACGGATGTCATGGATCGGGAAGATTGTACTTTCCCGCCACAGCTACTTGAATCAGTATAATTACTGTTATTGTTCATGTTGAGACTGGCGCTGTCTTCGTTGCAATCGTAAACACAAAACGAAAACATATAATTCTGATCCATGTACAAACGGATCCTTGATACGTTATGGCCGTGATTTATCCTCAGACAGAACCGACATGATAAGTTCCCGGTGGAAGGTATGTCCTGATGTTCAGCCCGGTATTCATTTTGTCCAATCAGAGAACAGCATTGTTTGTGTGTGGTATAATACTCGGTGGCCATGCCCATATTCTCCAGCTGGTCCAAATGAAGTTTGATTAACACGTGGATTCGGTCTACCATGCTTTACCTTTCACCACTTTAAACTGTTGTGTGTTACATTCCGGCAGCTTTATACGAAGGTATCTGGACTCAGTTTGTGGCATTTGTTAGTGGCATCAGCAATCCTCGTACGGAAAGTAGTCTCTATAACAAAAAAGAACGTTTTCAGATTAAATATACTAGCTGTTTGTAAAAACAATAGGGCAACATCAACCAATGGGACTTTTGCCTGGACCTTCTTATAAATGTCCATCTCTTCAACCAGCAGGGGCGGTAGGGTAACATAGTGATTAACGTGTTCTCTCGTCACGCCGACCCGGGTTCCATTACCTACTCATTGGTAGAGGATGAAGCCAATTTCTGGTGTCCCCCGCCGTGATACTGCTGGATTATTGCTTAAAGCGGCGTACTGCCGTACTCACTCACTCTCTTCAACCATCACTTTGTAACTAAATAAAACACCACGCACAAAAATTCACTCGACTATAACTCGACACCCAAGAGGTTAAACATAATCAGTTATGTATAGGGCAACCTGACAATCATGACAATGTAGAAAGGTATAGTTATCAATGCACTACACTGGACACGTCAGCCATTTTCGTGCCGCTTCGTTCAATTTATTTTATTTATTAGGGGCAGGGTTATTTTGAGGAGGTTTGGGGTTTAGGTAAAACAGGAAGACATGGTCATCAACATCTCATCCCATTTGGTTCCTGTTTTTAAACTCCACCACAAGATTCATGTCATGAAAACACATACCACATTTGGGAAAGGTTTCCCTATCTGTAACGGTAACTGAGAAAATCTGTCGCCATCATCTCGGACGGACGGATAATTAATATTCTAACCTGGTCATCCCAGAAGAGAACTTACCCATAAACAAAAGCCCAGCTTGGAGGACTCAAAATATTCCTTTACGGTTCCAGAATGAATTCGATGCTACATCAGGTGTGAGTGTCAGGGGAGATGAACAACGAACAGGAACGTCCCTGCTTCAACGTGGTCGGAAACATAGAAGAGCATGGACGAAGACGACAAGAGCTCCTTGAGCTGATAAGGCGATATTAGATTTTTTTGTGACTGTATCTGACGTGACGCCATAGGTGTAACCAAGGACAATCTCAGCTACACCAGTTCCGATAGACGAGAACATATCAAATCATGTGGGGATCACTCTTACTGAACTTGAAGTGCCAACATGAAGGCACAGACATTTCATATTCTGTTTGCAGCACATTCTATTATGACGTCACAAGAACAGGCAATCAGAGGAAATGACGTCACGTACATTCTCTGAAACATTCGTGATCAGCACGTGTTATTCCGGGACAAGTCGAATCAGCGACGCAGTCCTATCTTATGGCCATTTTACGACTAGCGTTATAAGGTTAAAAATTCATCTTCTACACAAGACAAGGATAACAAACCCGTTATTGAGAATTGCGGTTATTTGGTGATAGAATGGATGCTATCACTGCTTGGTAATTAGTCAAGAGATATAATAAAATAATTGAACATAATAACTGTGGAGTAACAGAATGCAGGAGACTCTTAAAGTATTTAACGGTGAATCACCGATGGATAGTTTACAGTAATTCTCTGATAACGAGGTACGACATGAAACCATGGAATGATGTAACGAATCATAAATATTGTATCAGGACATGTGACCAGGGCGGAGCAGGCTCGAACACCTTAAAAAAGACACCGTCAACACTAAGTGGTTTCAAAGTCAGCAGAACGTTCGTATCGCAATCGTTGCAGTTCCACGTTTGGTAAAGAACTCGCCCTATATCCTTCCAGTCCGAGTCACCTTGTAATGAAGATTGAGTGAGTGAGTGAGTGAGTGAGTGATTGGGTTTAGTTTAACGCCGCACTCAGCAATATTCCAGCTATATGGCGGCGGACCGTAAATAATCGAGTCTGGACCAGACAATCCAGGGATCAACAGCATCAACATCGATCTACGGGATACGATGACATGTGTCAACCCAGTCAGCAAGCCTCACCACCCGATCCCGTTAGTCGCCTCTTACAAGCATGGGTTACTGAAGATCAATTCTAACCCGGACCTTCACGGGTTTGTAATGAGTGTGAGTGAGTGAGTGAGTTTAGTTTTACGCCGCACTCAGCAATATTCCAGCTATATGGCGGCGGTCTGTAAATAATCGAGTCTGGACCAGACAATCCAGTGATCAACAGCATGAGCATCGATCTGCGCAATTGGGAACCGATGACATGTGTCAACCAAGTCAGCGAGCCTGACCACCCGATCCCGTTAGTTGCCTCATACGACAAGTATAGTCGCCTTTTATGACAAGAATGGGTTGCTGAAGACCTATTCTACCCCGGATCTTCACAGGTCGTTTTGTCATGAAGAGGGACTGAGTAAACCTATGTGAGTATAGAACCTGGTCTTGGATAGGACCGCAACGCTAACCTTTGGTATGAAATGTCATATACTGGAGATGAGAGTACCATATTTGTGATGCGAGTACCGATCTCTAATAGAAGTAAGTCTCTAACAGACGGAATCAGCTTCTCCTCCCAAATCATCTCGCGTCCTTCTCACTAAATTTCTTAATTTACTCAGGTGCTTCCGTCGTTGCATTCTTAAAAGGCATTCCATGTTATCAAATAGTGATGATACCAGGTATTCGCGAAAAGGTGAGCGTCTCTTTACCCTCCGACCCGTCTTAAACACTTGCAAAACCGACTCAGTTGTCAAACACGGATACGTATTGGGTAACACTTTGATAGTCAAGATTGACTGCAAAACCTAACATGTTTGCAACAGGCATTAGAGAAGTGAACGTGTGAGTTATCTCCCCTGGTTGGATACTCGAGTCCATGACGTGAGCCTCAACCCAAATCAGTCCCAACTCCTGGCATGGGAGACCACAGCTCAAACAACTCACATTAAATGCAGGCTCTCGGGATCTTCTTCACTGGCTACCACATCTGGATCTATATTTTTCTAATAAACAACAGACACTCTCAGTAAACACATGCATTTATTTTTATAAAAGCCACACACCATCATGCATGCCAATGGTGCACAATACATGACTTGCAATAAAACAACACTTTCTGCAGAGACTCCGCCAGACAAGAATCTGTGCCTATTTGTAAAAAAATCTATTGCCTATATTGATTAGTTATAAAAGCATGTCATTCCAAACATGCAATTTTGCTCTTCTGTATCCATGTCTGCAAGACACAGCCACATCAATGGGAAACAACAAACATAAAAAGCTTCTGTTTTATCTGATAAGCTCCCCAACTTAATTAAATAGACTAAAAACACCATGCTTACAGTCAGTTCTGTATCTTTAAACTATTTAATGTACATAGAGGGGGTGGGGTTTGTTACCAATAAGGGGAACCAGGCATTAGTCATTAGGCCACCCCATCCCCATAAATGTACTACGGATGACAATTATGTTGACAATGCTTGTAACAAATCTAGTCATTCGAGCAACATGATCTCATGAATGATAACAGCTGATGCTGAGGCTTTATAAATACCTTCCAGCGCTTAACAGGCAGATTCTGTTATCTGGGGTAATAATCAGATTGTTTGGGCACTTTGAGCATGCATTGTGCATGGAGCAACTCACATGATAAATAGACTGTGAAACGTGAAAATCTTAAAATCACCTTTAAGGTTGACAGATTGAGCACAATGACTTTCCAATTTTGCAATTAAGTTCTCATATGTGATGGCGAGTTCAAGCAAATTGCTCAGGCAACAACTTGAGAACAATATTTATGACACCATTCTCATTAAAGATTTTCTGGCCCATGAGCGAAGCTTAAGACTCATTCACTGAAAAGTCAGCAATTCCTTATAACTCTACCATTTTAAAAGCATGTAAATGATATCCACATCACCCCATCCACCATTTTGTGCAGGATATTTGATTAAGTCTTGAAACGTGTTAATCCAAACAGTCAGGTTTAAGTTTACTGTCCAGAATAACAAGGTTCAAACATTATTATTATTATTACAATTATTCCCTTCCGAGCTTATGGAAACAAGCTACGCATATTGGTGTATATATTGGCACACTACCACAGAAGCAACAAGAAGCAAGCTTTGGGTTCATCTACATCCTGCTTCTTGGAGCAACCTTTTCTTGAGGGAAATTGAACATAGCACCAAAATACTATCACTATACACAAATATGGACCTTGCCTGGCATTCACAATGTTTATAAAGGCAGCGATGTTGGTCTTGTACCTGAAATAAACAGCAGTAAACAAAAGTGCGCTTTATGTACAGTTGAATGTCGTTTATCCACACATCCCCGACTAGGGAAAATAAATAATGTCTGACATGACTATGTTTTGAGGTAATGCATTCAAACTCATCCTTGAAATCTTGTTCACAATGACATTGAACTAGCATTGTCATAACAATGACAATCTTACTAGCATTGTCTTAACAATGACAATCTTACTAGCATTGTCTTAACAATGACAATCTTACTAGCATTGTCTTAACAATGACAATCTTACTAGCACTGTCTGCACAGAGACATTAATAGTTTGATGTTCAGCACACTGTTATGTTAGTAGTGTTTAGTACAGTGACAGGTATCATTATGATAATATATGAAGTTGGCATTACAAAAAATATTTTTAATTGATATACAATTCCATCTTGTTTACCAACAAAAAATTGTCCGTCCTCTTGAACATCCTCATGTATGTTTATTGTCAGATAAAACACACCAGTTCGATATCCCCATATTATTGGTTTTCAGCCACGTAAACTTTCATTGTTTTCCAGCTGATCACATCAACAAATGTAAAACTTTTCACCATCTTACTTAATCCAATGTGTTTTTGTAACAAAACTTGAACCTGATTTTGACATAAATTTGCAAATCAATTAAGTAAATTACCTTGATTATTATTGTCAGAATAAGCGAGAATTCCCTGTAAGCACATCTGAACAGACCTATTGAAATAAAATGCCATGCAAACATTAATAATAATATTAAAAAAAAAGCCAGAAGTGTCAGAAATCTATTTAGGACTGACTATATATTTATTGTTTCAGAAAATACCAGTGCATGTAGTATAACCCAACTGTCAATAAGTGTTAAACATCTGACTGGCTACTGATTACATTCCAGATCTGAACAATGCACCAATTAATTTCTTGTACTACATCCCAAGTGAGACCAGTGAGTGATTGCTAACACATTTTAGCAGAAAACATTCCAAGATTCTGAAGATAATATAATTTATCATCTGATATTCAAACAAAAAGTCTCAATTTCAGTAAAACATTGAATAATTTCATAAAGAAAAACACCTGTGAAGTGGTGTATGCAGAATGTCTCAGAAAACTTAAACCCACTGAAAATAATTTCATACACGGCAAAAGTATAATGATTCACAAAAACTAACTGATATACTGTGACACACAGAAACTAGGTATCATGTCCGATGATGAGAAGATGTGGTTTGAAACTGTGACGCATGGATCCGTTGTAGGGACCGGTCCTTAAATTACAGGAGTGGGTTGGTTGTGAAGTCTCTGATGCTGTAGGGTACTGAAAATAATGACCCTCCCCTTATTCCTACATTTTGATAAATATCACGACTCCTTTCAGATTTTATTCATGACCCTCATTTAAGTGAGTGAGTAAGTTTAGTTTATGCCACTTTTAGCAACTTTCCAGAATTATCATGGTGGGGGACACCAGAAATGGGCTTCACACATGTACCCATGTGGGGAATCGAACCCAAGTTTTCGGGGCGACAAGCGAATGCCACTTTAACCACTAGGCTACCCCACTGCCTCCCTCATTTAAGAGAAAAAAAAACACATTAAATTTAAAGCAATTTTCCATTTTTAACATGAATGTGTGTAGTATGTTTAAGGGCTCCTACTTTGAGACTGTACTTGCTTTTGGTGACCCTAATCTGATTCCTACAGCTCCACCCCGTCCAATAAGGACCGGTCCCTAATACTTTAATAATGCAATGCCAAATCGTGTTTAATAAGTGAAACAACGATAACTGTGCTAGTGCAAACAGATACAAACTTCCAACAGTGCGTCAGTCAGCAGTGCTGCTGCATATCTCAATCTAAACAGTTCACATTGTCAGTGGTGTGATCAAAGTGACTTCTACGATAATTTTATTACCTCCCTTTGCTAGCTCCGCATTCTCACAGTAGCCAGTCAGCTAAGCCGCCATTACAAATGAGCTTGCCAGTGTCAACAAAGATAGCGGAGGCAGCTGCGAAGGTTTGTTCGCAGTGCAACTCAGATTTTTGGGGAAATCATACAGACAAATTGACAGGTCTGAAACTTAAAAATATATATGCAAGAACTCCTTCTACCTCTTTCAGAGTACCTCTGCAACAATTGCGTTGCAAAGTTTAATTGGTTTGATAATTTAAGAAGCGAAAGTGAGTTGTGATTGGTATGCTCAACTTTCCAGCTTAGACACCTGATTGGATAAAAAGCCAGCCAAGGGAGGTAATAAAATCATCAGGTCGAGCCTTAGATGCATCCAGGGTATAGTGGAGATTTATCGTAACATATACCCTGGAGATTATCGAGGATGGGAATATTACAGATAACGAAATGCAACCGAAGCTGTATCCCACATTTACAGCTGTATCAGACCCAACTGTATTCAAGATTTACAACTGTATTAGACATCCATAGCTGTATCAGATATTTACAGTTGTATTAGACACAGCTGTATCAGACATAAAACCAACATTACTCTTTAAGATGTCACTATCCTAATGCATACCTTTAAAATAAAATTAAAATCCACACACAACACAAATATTCCCCAAAAACTTGATTATTGTAGTATACAGCGGTGCTTGGTGCTCAGAGACAACGAGTGTATCAAATTCTGATAAGAGCGCTATGCTAACTCATACCAAGGATCATGGAGCCTTGATGCAGATTGGCTGATAAGAAATGTCATGTGAAGCGACTTGCTGAGTCAGTTAGTGAGATGATCATGCAGTGAGGTATGACATTGAAAGAAACAATTTGAATTCATCAAGACTGAATTTTAACAATAAACAATAAACCAAATAATTATGAACAGTACTTACTAAAGCTGATTCTGACAAGATCAACCTGCCAAGCACTCCACGAAGAACGTTATAAATGTAATATGTCAAACGTGCAATCCAATAAATTGCATGCAAATTCTAATTAAATAACAAGGCTGCCCTATTCTATAATTACATGCAGAATCAGTATGTGGACAGTGATGAAATAAATAACATAATAAAGACTTGTATGGTTAATTCTCAATTGACAAAATATGCTTGAAACATGCAAGAGGTCATGAAATCAACTCAAAATATACACTTCGAATATATGACTGTACAAACACGAGTGACTTCAGTTAAAAATGCAAAGGTGTAAATTGAACATGTTGAAGAAAACTGTCATCTCCTATTCAGTATTGTCCCTTCATTAAAGCATGTAACTTTAGTAATATTAAACAGATCTACCCTTAAATAAGTGAATTTAGTTTTACTCTGCCTTTAGCAATATTCCAGCAGTATCACAGCAGGGGGCATCAAAAATGGGCTTCACACACAGTATCCATGGGGAACTGAATCCAGGTCTTCAGGACAACGAGCAAAAGCTTTAACCACTAGGCTACCCCACTGCCCCTGCCCTTAAATGAATGCCTGTGAGAAGCTTTGGAAATGGTGGGTTTTTTTCAGTGAACTAAAACCCTTTCCTACTGGTTCATGGGAGGTGTTGTAATGAAGTAGTTACAGCTCTGCTTCAACGCTACTATCGCCAAAATTTGATTCCTTAATAGACAGAATATGCAAAGGCTACTATGGGTGTCCACCATGTATGAAGCTGCATACATTCATGCATTCACTCATCCCTCTGTTACATGAGTCGACATTTAGTTAACTTGTCTCTGAAAGTTAGTGAAAGAGTTGAATTTCGAGCAATATTTCAAGGCATGTCTGCTACATGTGGGTGAGAAACAAGGGTGCTGTTGTACAAAGCGAACTTAGCTCTAAGGTGACCATAAGTCCTATACCTTAACATAGACTTAAGGTAGTCTTAGCGCTAAGGTTGTTTGGTACAACCTTAGGTTGTTTGGTAAACAGCCCGTACATGGTTGTTTACCATTCTGCTTACCATTCTGCTGGAACCAACAAACCCAATATTGTGGTAACCAAGGATCCTAATCTCCTGGGTCTGGGATTTGAACCTACAGAATGGGAGGCTGAATGTCTACACAGAAAACAAGGTAACTTATCCTACTGAAAGCAGTAGTAGGTAGTTGGACGTCATTGGAGATTTGACAAAATATGGGTGAGCTTAAAAATGCAACATCTGCCATCCAGACAATTCCAACACTGACAGAACTCATACCTATGGGATTTTCTATCGCCATGAAATATGGTATGATTGAAATATGCAGGACAGTGATAAACATTTTTTCAATTCTTAATGGTTTTCAGATTGTCTGATCGTACAGGGTAGGAAGTCTAAAATGACACATGGCAATACCAGTGTATTATCTGACAAGCACATCAGCCTTTCCAAACCCACATGAAAATTCCAAATCCTCTGATGTTTTCATTATTACAATAATTTGTTACTTCTGAATAGAAAAATACATTGTTATTGTTGAAAACAAAATGGTCTTACAACACTATGTTTAATATAGGACTGGTCAGCAGTTTCGAATATGTGAGTTTGGTTTTACTGCGCTTTTAGCAATATGCCAGCAATATCACGGCAGGGGACACCAGAAATGGGCTTCACACATTGTACCCATGTTGGGAATCAAACCCGGGTCTTGGATGTGATGAGTGAATGCTTAAACCACTTGGCTACCCCACCACCCCGCACAGTTCTAATGAAAATCAGTCAACTTACATAGACACATGTAGAGATTTGCTTTGAAACTCTCGGACTGCAGTGATGTCATCGAACTACCATTGTCGTTCCTGTATTATACTCTCGGGAAATCTGACCTTAAGGGAAGTGTAGGTTTCTGAATACAGAGAATTTCTTGCACCTTGAAAGGATACAACTGCCAAGCTGTCACCAACCGACATCATAAGTGAAACATTATATATAAACACACACTCTAGACCCCATTGTAAATGCCTGTTGCCACTGTGTGTATCCTTCTGTCAAAAAACAGGATGTCAATTAAACATCTAGACAGCTGTTGCTATGGCAACTTAAGTACAAACACTTTAGACAAGGACATCCTGCATGTCCACTTCCATGTGTCTCTTACAAATGACAGCCAGAGATGGATTTAAATTTCTGACAATTACTTGTGAACTTGATATTATGTACAGGAAAGACTAACAGGAAAAGTCATTTAAATGTGATTTAGTAAAGATTTGTCACAATTTAAAAAACTGCAAAAACTGACTCAAACTAACTACGGTCCCCGTCCTTGTCATAAATTCAGCAAATCTTCAATAGATTTTTGTCGTGAGAATTCTTCGAAGCACCTCTGTCCGTCCATATACTGCTGGACGCTCTCATCTACATCTTCCTTGCAGAGGTCGGTGCTGAAAGAATGCAGGCGTCGACCTCTGTTCTGGGCAAGTCTGGAACACCAAAGGTTGCAGGTTGTAATCAACATTATTTTATCCATATCAATATGCATGTGAATTATGTTTTCATTAAACATGATCTGGCAAACTGACATATATAACACACTGCTTTGGCAGTCCTGTCTATTTGCTGTTTAATTATAAGGAACTTCGGTGATAATGAGATACAATCAGCGATCTTGTGAGTTCGTATCAACTGTAGTTTACCGTAAAAGACAGGAAAAACAGCAACTATTAACTCTGCTTTATCTTACCTTTACACTACATCTACCTGTGGGTAGGTCACAGACTGTCTCCCTCTACCCCTGCCTAGGTCACAGACTGTCTCCCTCTATCCCCTGCCTAGGTCACAGACTGTCTCCCTCTTCCTCTGCCTAGATCACAGATGGTCTCCATCTACCTCTGCCTAGGTCACAGATGTTCTCCATCTACCCCTGCCTAGGTCACAGATGGTCTCCCTCTACCCCTGCCTGGGTCACAGACTGTCTCCCTCTACCCCTGCCTAGGTCACAGACTGTCTCCCTCTATCCCTGCCTAGGTCACAGACTGTCTCCCTCTTCCTCTGCCTAGATCACAGATGGTCTCCATCTACCTCTGCCTAGGTCACAGATGTTCTCCATCTACCCCTGCCTAGGTCACAGATGGTCTCCATCTACCCCTGCCTAGGTCACAGATTGTCTCCATCTACATCTGCCTGGGTCACAGATTGTCTCCATCTACCCCTGCCTAGGTCACAGATTGTCTCCATCTACCCCTGCCTGGGTCACAGATGGTCTCCATCTACCCCTGCCTAGGTCACAGATGGTCTCCATCTACCCCTGCCTAGGTCACAGATGGTCTCCATCTACCCCTGCCTGGGTCACAGATTGTCTCCATCTACCCCTGCCTTTTGTCTCCATCTACCCCTGCCTGGGTCACAGATTGTCTCCCTCTACCCCCTGCCTAGGGTCACTTGTCTCCCTCTACCCCTGCCTAGGTCACAGATTGTCTCCATCTACCCCTGCCTAGGTCACAGACTGTCTCCATCTACCCCTGCCTAGGTCACAGATGGTCTCCATCTACCCCTGCCTGGGTCACAGACTGTCTCCATCTACCCCTGCCTGGGTCACAGATTGTCTCCATCTACCCCTGCCTTTTGTCTCCATCTACCCCTGCCTGGGTCACAGATTGTCTCCCTCTACCCCTGCCTAGGTTACAGATTGTCTCCCTCTACCCCTGCCTAGGTCACAGATTGTCTCCATCTACCCCTGCCTAGGTCACAGACTGTCTCCATCTACCCCTGCCTAGGTCACAGATGGTCTCCATCTACCCCTGCCTTTTGTCTCCATCTACCCCTGCCTGGGTCACAGATTGTCTCCCTCTACCCCTGCCTAGGTCACAGATTGTCTCCCTCTACCCCTGCCTAGGTCACAGATTGTCTCCATCTACCCCTGCCTAGGTCACAGATTGTCTCCATCTACCCCTGCCTAGGGTCACAGATGGTCTCCATCTACCCCTGCCTGGGTCACAGATTGTCTCCATCTACCCCTGCCTTTTGTCTCCATCTACCCCCTGGGTCTGGGTTGTCTCCCTCTACCCCTGCCTAGGTCACAGATTGTCTCCCTCTACCCCTGCCTAGGTCACAGATTGTCTCCATCTACCCCTGCCTAGGTCACAGACTGTCTCCCTCTACCCCTGCCTAGGTCACAGATTGTCTCCCTCTACCCCTGCCTAGGTCACAGATTGTCTCCATCTACCCCTGCCTATGTCACAGATTGTCTCCGTCTACCCCTGCCTAGGTCACAGACTGTCTCCCTCTACCCCTGCCTAGGTCTGGATTGTCTCCCTCTACCCCTGCCTAGGTCACAGATGGTCTCCATCTACCCCTGCCTAGGGTCACAGATTGTCTCCATCTACCCCTGCCTATGTCACAGATTGTCTCCGTCTACCCCTGCCTAGGTCACAGACTGTCTCCCTCTACCCCTGCCTAGGTCACAGATTGTCTCCCTCTACCCCTGCCTAGATCACAGATGGTCTCCATCTACCCCTGCCTAGATCACAGATGGTCTCCATCTATCCCTGCCTAGGTCACAGATGGTCTCCCTCTACCCCTGCCTGGGTCACAGATGGTCTCATATCTTCTCCTGGATAAGTGTCAGACTGTCTTCATCTTTCAACATTTGAAACAACAGCCATCAGGACATCAGATATACCTACGATACATAACGTTGAACTGACAGACATCACTGACTGATCAAGTCCTGCCCTACTCACCTGGAGAAATCATCCTCCAAGTCTTCCTCTCTATCACCAAATTCTTGCTGAAAGACAAAACATATACACTTGAAAAAGGGAATATGTTTTAACAGAAATAAATGTGTCACTGCATTAAAAGAGGAAAGGGGTTGTGAAGCCTAGTGGTTAAAACATTCGCTTGTCACATTGAAACTAGGGTTTGATGTGGGAGCCTTTCACTGGTGTAGTCTGCATTGATGTTGCTGGACAAGTGTTAAAAGTGACATAAAACAATACTACCTAACTGCATTAAAACTCAAGGGTGGGAAAGAATGAGTACTTAACACTGGTAAACACATCTCATTGAAGATGTTCAGCGACAGAGTTGTGAAAAGTAGGGATAGCACACATGGTGAGTGACTGAGTGAGTTTAGTTTTACGCAACACTCAGCAATATTCCAGCTATATGGCAGCAGTCTGTAAATAATCAAGTCTGGACCAGACAATCCATTGATCAACAGCATGAGCATCAATCTATGCACCTGGGATATGATGACATGTGTCAACCAAGTCAGCGAGCCTGACCACCCGATCCCGATCGCCTCTTTCGACAAGCATGGGTTACTAAAGACCCCTAATTCTAACCTGGATCTTTACACACATTGTGAAGGACACAATATTTTGGTGATTCCATAAAGCAGTGTACTTACCCACTGTCGCTTGTTGGTATTGCCTGGTGTCTGGACCTGGGGTGGGCCGGGGATCGCTGAAACATATAGCACAAACTAAAGCTACGGGATACAACAGTGATTCTCAGACTTACCACAACACCAATTTCCAACCAATAATTCTCCTTACATCATCACTGATCACAAATACACTGAACTCAACTTTTTCTTTGCTTTTTGTCCAAACTTATTTTGCAACCATTTCAAAATGTTCAGTTTTGAAGTACAGTAAAGTATAATATACCAATCATGGATTTAATGAGAAGTGTCTTCTAGTTACTTCATAAGAAGATGTAAAATAACCATGAAAGAGAAAATTAGAAAATATTTTCTTTTTTCTATACATGTATAGTTGACTAAAAATATCTACTAAAGACATGACAGATACGTTAGCAAGCCAGGCGATCTAAGCTTAAAAGTAGTACATGTAGTTCAGATGGAAATATCACTTGTCTTGTGCTTTTCGAAATCTCGGACAAGCAAACATGTTATCTATTGCTGACTTCAAGCCCTTCAAATAAAACAATAGAACCTGTGGTTTAGAGTCTAACCTAGGAAAGGGTCGTAGTTTGCAGCTGTTGACCCGGTGTGACCTGCCAGCGGCTTTATGACATCGTGACTCCTCGTAAAATTATCCTGTTTCGTTATCTGAAACAAGATTGGCATGTTTATCTATGGAGTGAGTGAGTGAGTGAGTTTAGTGTTACGCCAGTTTATCTATGGAGTTCTAAAGATAAGAACCTGGTTGTATTTCTTTCCACTAGGGGTGGGTATTGCAGAGAATTTTCATATTGCAATATATTGCAATGCGAAAGCATGTATTGTGATATGTATTGCAATATATTGCAAGAAGTATTTTAAACAAAAAACTACTTATAATCATGTTAATGCTTGATTCATGAAGCAAAAACAACAAAATAGCTATGCTCGATTAAATTTAACTAAATTCATGACAAATAAAAATGTAAATAATGTTTGGCACAAATAAAACAAGGTAATATCTGAAGATTTCTGAGTGTTAGGAGGTTTTCCGAACGCAATACAAAATACCGGTTTTGGGATCAGCGTATCGCAATACGTATTATTTTCATGTCTGAACGGTAAATACCGGTAAACCGGTTATATTGTCGCACTTTCGACAACAATGTATGAAACCATATATAACTTACAGTGACAACATTGCAACAAGATTATCAACACAAATCTCAGTGTTTCTCAAATAACATGTCACCTGATGAGTGAGAATAAGCAAAACGTCATGTCCCTCAAAATAAAGAAGTTGACATCCAAAGATATCCGCCTTCATGTGTGTCACTTCTAAATGCCGTTCAAAGACACAAACCTCAGTATTTAAAGTTCACCAGGTTCAAAGTTGCACTTATTAATAGTCCAATGAAGGCTGGACCAGACAATCAAGTGACATATTTGTTACCAATGATATGCTGTTGGGGTATGATGGCACCACCAGGTCACTGAACCTGACAAGACAATTTTCCAGTCAGACTATTTTTCAGTCACCGTCTATAACCAGCATTGACTAGTTTGTTTGTTGTTTAACACGGCACTCAGCAATATTCCAGCTATATGGCGGCGGTCTGTAAATAATCGAGTCTGAACCAGACAATCCAGTGATCAACAGCATGAGCATCAATCTAGAAAATTGGGATACGATGACATGTGTCAACCAAGTCTGCAAGTCTGACCACCCGAGCCCGTTAGTCGCCTCTTATGACAAGCATGGGTTACCGAAGATCAATTCTAACCCAGATATTCACAGGTGGACCAGTATTGGTAGCTGGGGACCTTTTCTAACCCTAGCCATAGAAGTTCATAGCACTACGCCATTCGTAAGTCTATGATAGTGAGTGATGGTTAGTTTAGGAATATGCCCCTTTAGCAATATTTCAGCAATATCATGGCGGGGGACACCAGAAATGGGCTTCACACATTGTACTCATGTGGGGAATCAAACCCAGGTCTTCGGCGTAAAGAGCGAACGCTTTAACCACTAGTGGTGTGGCGATTCATCGATAGGCATCGATACATAGATCCATGGGCCGCCGATACAGTGAATCGATACAAAGTTTTACACTGTCGTATATCCCGATACGATACTTCAAATGGGCAACGATACATCGATGTTTAACTTTGAATATTGCCGAATCGCGATATCTGTCAAGAAAAAAGACTCACTTTTGTTTGATGATTAAACATTTGCTTACCCGGTACTTATTTTCCCTTCATAAGTAAACGTTTTCTCAGAAATTCTTGCGTCAAGAACTGTGTCCGACATAGCGCTCACATGTTATTATCATTCACAAAGTCCGTGTATAAACTTAATTATCTCGTTTCCGAATGAACATTGAAAAAAAAACACTGGCGGAATTTGACGAAATACTTTAAAATGGTTTTGTTTTGACATTCAGGTGTTTTATAGTAGGTGTTAGAATTAAATATTTTAGTATCGTGATACGTATTGTATCGTCAACCTTATATCGAGATTCGTATCGTATCGCAGCTTCAGTGCACGATACTTTGTCAATAGATCGTGATGTATCGTATCGCAAGTTGTATGCAAATACCAGCACTATTAACCAGTAGGCTGCCGTACTGCCCCACAAGTCTATGATAAAGTTTAGAGTTACATCATAGTGCTACACACACTTTGTGGATCGGCACCCTGGTATCCCAGCCAGAGTTATCCTTGAGTAAAGGTGCTGCACATACCTTCTGGTGGTTGGCTATATCCTTCTGGGTCTTCGTATTCTGCTTGTTCTCCCACTTATCCTGGGCCAGACCGAAGGCCTGCGACACTGTCAGAGTGACCGCCTGTGCCTAAACACATAGGAAATTGGGACTGAATATGGATGGTCTTTAAAATACAGTATGATTACTCCGATAAATGCAGCTGACAAACGTCAGGAAAAATTTGTAAAGCGCCCCTAGATAGACAGTGAGTGAATTTAGTTTTACGCTGCTTTTAGCAGCATTCCAACAATATCACGATGGGGGACACCAGAAATCGGCTACACACATTGTTTTGTACCCATGTGGGGAATTGAACCCTGGTCATTGGCATGACGAGTATGATTAAGGGACACAATTATTTGTGGTGGTGGTGTAAGAGACAAAGACCATCCATTCATCCTTCAGAATTTTGATTCCCTTTTTATAGTCCACCTACTCTCTAGAATAAGAATCTGCTTGGGTTACAACAGGACAATATGGGACAACTCCATATGTGCAATGCTTGTGTTTGATAGTGAAATGGGCTCAGGATGAAAAATCTAGTAATTATTGATTCAAGCATGCAAAGTGATTCCTTAACAGATAAACACATTCTTGTTTTGCATCATATACGAAGTAGATCCATGAACTTAACTCCATCCAGCGATAACCGAATGATTAAAATCCACAGTCTAACATGTACTACCACTCAGAATCAAAATAGTTACTTTTTGTCTTGAAAATGCATGCAATGCTTTATACCATAACACTGATATTTCAAACACTCTATTCACTTCACACCACAGCCAATATGAATGCATTCAGCCCAGCAAGATTGATTCTGGAAAATCTGATTCAGTTTTTGAAATGTACCTTATGCAATCCCATAATTATTGATTACAGCACATTGTTACCTGACAACAGTAAGGGAAAAATCCTGTGTAAATACATGTGTGTATGAAATTGATTAGGCAGCACTTTTTCAGTGTTTTAATGCAAATAAGATCTGTTTAATACCAGACTTTGGAAACACAACACAAAATGATACCACAACACTGTGGTAGATGACACCAACAAGTAAATAAAGAAGAGAAGAATAGATTTTTTACAGTTACCATGGTAACCATGGTACAAATATATAGGCGAACATAACTTTAAAAATGATTGACATATATGAATCAAACACCTATTACAATGATATTTTCTTGTGTATAATCAATAAAACTACACATCCCACGTTGGGGTATACATTTCCTGGAACGATCCAGAAAGACTGACTGACTGACTGAGTTTGGTTTTACGCCGCTTTCAGCAATATTCCAGCAACATCGCGGCGGGGGACACCAGAAATGGGCTTCACACATTGTACCCAGGTGGGGATTCGAACCCGGGTCTTCGGCGTGACGAGCCAACGCTTTAACCACTAGGCTACCCCACCGCCCCGATCCAGAAAGAACAAATGGACCAACCTGATAAAACATCATGGTTGCACGTGAGAATAACAATCAGATGCAACTTGGATACAACATATATTCAGGGAAAGAAACCTTTCAAAATTTCCCACTAGACCACAGGACCAGTGATTGGACAATAATTAGTGGTCCTGTCTGTACTTCACTGGTCCAAAATAAGGTTTATTTAACTATCAATACAAAATTCACTGGCCACTAGGACCCCTGCAAACTTATCATTTAGTGGTCCTGATGAATTTTTACATGCCAGGGACCACAGGACCACACTGTTATATTAGGCACATTTGCACTCTCCTTACCAATTTCCTTTTGGCGCAGAAATAAGCATGGCATTCCATTGTCTCATTGATGGAGTTCCTGGCGATGAAAGCAAACACCTTCTCATGGTTTTTGTCAGCTGTGCAGAAGGAGATTCTACAACAAACCGAAGCAGGTGAGATACACTCACCATCAACAAACCACAGCTGTTGACATGATCAAACAAGTGCAGTAGCAACAACACTTCTCTCAAATGCTGGGCAAATACCAATATTGATCATGATGATAAAAACAAAAACATACACACTTTACTTTTGAAATATATTTGCGACATTGAGGCAGAACAAATGTTAATCAAATCCATGTGTTTAAGCCTCACTCAGCGACATTCCCTGTGATCATTTCATCACTTACTTGATCAGTATCGTGAGCTAGTGAATTGGGTTTTACACCGTCTTTAGCAATGTTCCAGCAATATCACAGCAGGGGATACCAGAAATGGGCTTCACACAGAGCACCCAAGTGGGGAATCGAACCTGGGTATTTGGCCCTTTAACCACAAGGCTACCCAACCTGTACTTTGACCAGTATAGGCTACCAGGGTCCAGTTCTAACCCGTGATTGTCACAGGACATATATCATTGTTTTTATGGTGACTGTTCAACAAGGAAGTTAGTCAGACAAGTAGTCTGTCCCACAGTTCCTGAACCACATTATTCAGAGATGCCAACCCTATTTTTGGCCCAAGTGTAATACTAGAGGTCAGAAAGTGTAATTTGGACCTAAAAAGTGTAATACGTGTCTGCCGATCGCTTCAACATGGTACACGGTTTCACGAAAGGAAGATTCTGGGCAGAAACACATGTGACCAATCACAATGAAGCTCCATACATCGAAAATTGTTGGTCATGTGACTCAAAATACTTTTCCTTGCAAGTTAATAGAAATGAGTGCGATGCTAAGAGTAAGCGATTCCTATCGGTGCAAGGCCATTTCTGCATCCCTGCACCTGTGCGTTTCGAAACACTTCCCTGTGAAAATCTATCCACTTTATTGATTTTCGTAAAACGAGCAGAAAAGCGTAATTTTCGCAGATTCAGTGTAATGGCGTAATTTAATGGTCAAAATCATAATAATTACCCCTAAAGCGTAAGGGTTTGCATCTCTGCATTATTTTCCATCCTGCCCAGGTCTTACTGCGAAGCTAAACTCACTCACTCACACGTTATCCCAGTTGCATGTCACAATGACCTAAGAATAAACAGATCTATCTTCAAATGTTATTCCAGATTCTG
The DNA here is from genome assembly GCF_003918875.1 of Haliotis rubra. Lineage (NCBI taxonomy): Eukaryota > Metazoa > Mollusca > Gastropoda > Lepetellida > Haliotidae > Haliotis > Haliotis rubra. Next base: position 160,516 of record NW_025765204.1, on the reverse strand, counting down.
ACAAATATGTTCCACATGAAACCCAACCCACATGCTGCTGCATGCCCCTGTATAGATTTCTACAATGCCGATTTGTAAACAGCCACATTCATGGAATTACGCACTCCATAACAAAAGCCTCGCATTGTTTTTTTACCATTCCTTGCCAATGTTGGGAACCCTTTCACCATGTGGCTTCATTCTGCTACTGCCAGTTCCAGGAAGTGCCACGCCCACTGACCTAGCTTTTAACACACATTGACCTATTTTTTGACAACAATTGTCCCACTTGTTGAGTTTCAATGAATGTCAACACAACTATGTAGTGAATCTAGACTAGAAATATTCATTAATACATGACATGTTTTTAACAACTTCTTTTTATTCTTTATACAACATTTCAGAGCTAATTCTTGCTAATTCATCTTGTATTCATCTTGATGAAGGAGCAAGAATTAGCTGTATAAAGAATAAAAAGAAGTTGTTGCCCATAAAAACTTGTCATGTATTCATGTTCGTCCAATTTCTAAATCCCTTTCAACTACATTCAAGAACTAGAAATGTTCAAGCTGTGACAGCCATGTGGCATCATCGGTCAACCAACATGACCAACTGACCTGTATATAGACATGTCAATGGAGACCTCTTTGGTCAGTAGGTCGGTCATTCGGATCCCTGTAGGGGAGACAGTTAGAGACACTTTCTTCAGCTTCTTGCCAGCACTCTTAGCCTGAAAGATAATCACTGATATTAATGTGATGCTATCTTGTATGAGTTTTGATGAAGGTCGAGGCATGAGAGTAAAGTAAGATAATTGATTTTGATTTTACTGCAATTTTTGCTGTGTTTGTTCTTGGTGAGTCAATCTCACCGTTTAACTATAAGTGGTAATTATGTTCCTACCTGATAAACTGTATTAAATAAGAAGTAGTAATGATAACCATGTTTTTACCTGATATGCAGATAAGTTCAGTTGTACTAAATAACAATATTTTCATTAGATAAGCACATAAGTTGTACTAAATATACTTGTGTTGGCCATAGATCAGAGTGAGTGAGTGAATTTGGTTTTACGCCACCAGTTTTCACAGTCACACATTGTACCCATGTTGCAGAGTTCGAAATTTACGCTGGCCCTGTGGTCCCTGGCTAGTAGAAATTCACCAGGACCACTAAATGTTTCCACTGGTCCTGGTGGCCAGTGAATTTTGTATTAATAGTTAAGTAAGTATACGAATGTTATTTTGGACCAGTGAAGTACAGACAGGGCCACTAATTATTGTCCACTCAATGGTCCTGTGGTCTAGTGGGACAGTTTAAAAAGGTTTCTTTCCCTGTGTTGTTAATCAAACCCAGGTCTTCGGCATGATGAGCAAACGCTTTAACCCAGGTCAGAAGCAGAAACAGAATTGTACGACACAATATTTTTGGAGACTACTTGGTAACGGTATTTCATTGAAAACTATGTAAAACCGAATTTGTAAATATCATGTATATTGGGATTCTCTATTATCGCGGCACGCGAAAACATCGGGAAAGCAGAAACACCACGCCCTGCATCGGCTGTTTACATATGCAAATTACGTAAAATATATTCATCGCTCTTGAAAAAGTCATCTATTTCATTTGATTGTTATGTGTAATCGGAGAAATATTAAAGCATTCATCTTTTCAGTAAGTTCTAGAACATTTTGAAACTAGTATGACCCCTACTGCCATTACATCTAGCATGAATCAAAACTTTCTTCATCAAGAGCAATCCTGCGACAACTATAAGGTCATTTGCGTATTTTCCGTGCTAAAAATATAACAGGAAGTGACGTATTATGCAACTTCACTCTGCACACGGCAGCAACTTGTATGGTACGTTTTAAGCCGGAAAAACAATATTTTGTAACGTTATTGTTACCGTGTATCCAGATGAAAAGAAGTTTCTGATGTTTGGGTTAAAAACATGATGATATTACTAATGTGAATGAAATTCCTAAATATTTTTTAATGATCAAACTATTTAGATTCGTTACTTGTCTTAGTAAACATTTCACAGTGTCATCGGCTTGTACTGTGTGCCATAGTAAGACAATAGCAATACCTCGATAATAGAGAGTTGCTTCAATTTCCGGGTCAAACGAGACAATCGGGATTGCCGCAATGGTATTAAACGAGTTGTGACCATGTGTCACATTATTTGTGACAGAAATGAAGATTAAACATCAGTCAACTGAAAATATATAAAACATGCTAAATGTCAGTAGCCGTTCTTAATCCCGATGGAGACAACATTAACTACCGCGATAATAGAGGGTCCCATGATACCCTGAAGTATTTACTCAATGCTAAAAAAATTGAAACTTGGTGATGGATCAGAGCAACTAAATATTACTAAAATTCAGCAAATTTAAAGCAAAAACATGTTTCATGTTTACATGTAAACATCGTTGTTCTAGTTTATTGATTTCAACGGACACAAACACTGAACATGTTAAGTGTTTTTATTTTTGTATGTGAATTGTTATGTTTCCTTTCTGTACCATATTCCCGACAAAACAATTACCAGAGAACTTATACACTGTTGCTTCCTACCATATGTATGATAAGCAAAAGAAGTTGGATCCTGTTATGACCAACACAGGTCTTCCTTGCTGTCTACGTACTAACATAATCACAAATATTTCTATCCTTATCCACATAGCAAGGGTAGGTTTTGCAAATATTTAAAATCATATTGGTATATCATGAATATATTTAAATCAAATTTGTGCAGTAATATTTTAATTGGATACAAAGCATATTTGAGAAAGCAAGTATGGGTACATGCACAGCAAGTTACAGCTGAGCAGTGTTTCAGGCAAATTGTGACAAGAAAATGACAACAACAGGTGCCTGGTGCATAAACATGGACTGACTGAGTGAGTTTGGTTTTACGCTGCTTTTAGCAATATTCCAGCAATATCACGGGCGGGGACACCAGAAATGGGCTTCACACATTGTACCCATGTGGGGATTCGAACCCGGGTCTTCAGCATGACGAGCCAACGCTTTAACCACTAGGCTACCCCACCGCCCCACATATACATGGAAATACACTTGTTTCAACTGCAGAACAAATACTGTAAACCATCTCAGTCCAACCTTACATTGTATCCATGTAATTCATGCATATTTGACTTAACAATTTTTCAAAATACTCCCAAAATATTTTGATACAAGTCACATCTGACAAAATATGAGGGTACCTTGAATGAATTAATTACTAAATATAAATTAGTTTGTTTGCTTGACTGTTGTTTAATGCAGCACTCAGCAATATTCCAGCTATATGACGGAGGTCTGTAAATAATCGAGTCTGGACCAAACAATAAAGTGGTCAACAGCATGAGCATCGATCTATGCAATTGGGATACGATGACATCTGTCAACCAAGTCAGCGAGCCTGACCACCCAATCCCGTTACTTGCTTCTTACGACAAGCATGGGTTGCTGAAGATCAATTTTAACCCGGATCTTCATGGGTTAAATATATATAGGTACAGATGCACTGCATCAGATTACTTACAACGCAGGACAATTTCACAAAATGTGCTTTCACAGCCCTTGCTCCATTTAGAAATAATAATTGAAATATCTTATTGACAAAATATTTTCAAGACTCAGAAATTTAGAAATGATTCCCCAAAACATTCATTGTGAGTCATCATGATTCTCATTTTTCGAAGTCTATGTAAAACCCTGCTACATCGTTTTGTACATGTCCCCAACTTTCTCCAGTGCCTAAGCCCTTTGTTTCAAATTTCAATGCAACACAAACACTGTATGCAACAAAACCATCAACAAGTTAAAGGAAGTCCGCACCTTATACCATATCAGTAACAGTCATATCTTCCTGATAGGCTTGTTGACATAACCGTGATAACAGGATTCTCTACCAAACAATGGCTCATGATCTTTAACCATCACTCAGGGCTCCAGATAATTTTTCAACATCAGGAGTACCGGAAAAACTTAAGTACATTTAGAGTACTGAATGGAATTTAAATGGAGTATGTGATCTTGTGTTTCGTTTCATATGTGCACCTGTTGTGTAAACAGGTCAATATGCAATAAAACAATACTTTTCAGATAAGTACATCTGTAAATGATTCTAAGTCCGTAGACCATTGCTGTGGTGCGTATCTGCTACGTTTTTATTTATTACCTACCGCATCGTGCATATTTTTTATCCGTACATACGCCGATACGGCCCTATATGGAGCCCTGATCACTCAACATGATTGATATCATCAAAGATCATGTCTACTGTCTAAGATATCGTCACCTCCATAAGGGTTAGAAATTAATTATCATATCACTAGTAAACAATAACAACATGCTACTAGGTTGCCTTAAACTGATAGGTTATAATACAATTGGAAGTCAACCAGGAAAAAGTTTTTATCTACCTGATATTTAACCCCTAGTCTCCCACAAATGTCACTTGTTGTCAGTTGACAGTAAGGAACCTATAATCCTCGCAGGAATAACAAATTTCTGAACTAACCACCCCCAAATTAGCCACCTATTACAACTGTCAACAGCTGTGACAGCCAAGCATGGTTGTACACTTGGTCCGGTCTAGTAAACTCATACTTGGCGGTCACGCAATTTGGAACCAGAACTGGTTCTTGGATATACGCTTGTCACCGGAACTGGTACAGGAAGTAAGACTTTACAAGCCCTATTCTAACAATGACCTACACAGGGAACAAGGATTTGGACAGAGTCTACTGACCATAGCAACAATAGTTTGGACAGCCCGTGAACTGATGCCATCTCCGTAGCTCTCATCATCAGGCAGTTCCTCCACTAGTATAGAGCCCAGGTACTTCATGTAGAACGTCACACCCTGATCCACAACCTCATTGTTCTCCGACTCTCCCCATCCTTCGCCAAGCTCTGCAGCAGAAACAACCAGAACATTACACACCACAACATAGTTCACGGGTCAAGAGAAAAAACATCTTCCCTTGGCAAGGGAGGAAACATACTATAAAAATCCAGTTTTCACCCTCATGAAACTAGTTTGAAGTTTCAGAGTTATGCTACAGAGTGACTAGACTGACTGACTGAGTTTGGTTTTACGCCGCTTTTAGCAATATTCCAGCAACATCACGGCGGGGGACACCAGAAATGGGCTTCACACATTGTGCCCATGTGGGGATTCGAACCCGGGTCTTCAGCGTGACGAGCCAACGATTTAACCATTAGGCTACCCAGAGTGACTAGACTTGTTAATCCAGCCAAAACATAATGCTGAAAAATTTCAGCCTACTGGTAATATTGCCAATGATGGAAACAGGCCTTATGTAGAGAGTTAACTCCCTTTTTCTAGGGAGGATGTCTTATGTCCTTGGCTTGACCCCTTGCTTTTGGAAGATGGATTAGGCTTGTAGTTAAAACATGGGATTAATTATCAAATTCACAGGTATGGTGTATGAAGATTTTTGTTAATGCCTCTTTCTACTTCTGGATTGCTATGTCCTAAAAAGCTTGTATTGTCAACAACAGTAATCACAACTGAAATCTTGTGTTACCATGGTTATGTTCAGTCAGTTAACAGGGAAACACATCACATCACACTATTGGGCCTAAAAGCGGTTTAAAACCTCTCTCAGTCACATTCTTCCAGTACATTATTTCAAAATTAATTTTTTTAGTTAAAGCAAATCATAAACACAAAACACATAATAACAATTTAAAAATCAGCATACAATGCATTCTTAGGTTGTTGACTGAACTTATAAAAAACAAATTCTACTTCCTCTTCAGTGACTCACAGGCACTCTTAAAGATTAAGGACGTCTGTTTGTTAGTCTGTCTCACAGTTCCCGAACCATATTATCTCTTCCCATCATCGAGGTGATTGGGCATTCTACTCGTTAAAGTATTCGCTTGTCAATGTCATGCCAAAAACCCAGATTTGATTCCCCACGTTGGTAAATGTGTGAACCCCATTTCTGGTGACATCCGCAATGATATTACTGGAATATTGCTAAGAGCGGCATAAATGTATTATGTCGAAGTATTTATTATCTCATAGAACATGGGAGGAAAAACAAAGCATAAAGAATTTGGCCTGTTTGCTATTATTTCAGAACAAGAGCAGATTGTTTACATACCAGGAAAAGTCCACCATGTGATAAGCCTACACCAGCAGTGTAGTCAATGGAGCAGAAACGTGTACTTATGGACATTGTTTACAAACAATGTTCTAGAACGGTCAACGATCTATCCCCTATAAATATGTTATGCATGATTTGAATTCAATGAGCAACTTTTAGCATGTTTAGAGATAAAAAAATGCTGTAACACATGAAATGATGAAAAATGGTGTCTGAAAACTGAAAACATTTACCCTCCCATAACCGCATGTCACTTTGTCCCCCCCCCTACATTTTAGCAATGAGGAAAAATGTCTTTGAGTGGCATTTTAGAAGTTGGATATGTCTTTCAGTAAGTTAAGATACAATTAAAGAAAGAAACATGTTAAAACGCATTGTTATCAGATGAGTAATATATATTCAGGTGACATGATTTGACCAGAATGAAATTTAAGGGGGGATTCGGGTTGAAGTCCTTCCGAATTTAGAGAGTGACATGCTTCTTTATTTTTATCCCGCCGTCACTGATAAACTTTAGAGGAGTGGTCTCTCTGGGTAAGCATGTCAAATCGTGTGACTTCAAATGACATTGGTTACATCTGGTTTAAAGGGATTCATGAAAGTAAATTTTGAACCCGAGTGAGATTAAGACAATATAATTATCGTCGTGATGTATGGGACAAAATATGTTACGTGTCAGTATTCCACTCTTAACAGTCTAGGCCACTGCTGTGTGTATGTACCGATCATGCTGATGGAATACCAAATAGGTGACATTTCCACACGACATAAACAATGAGATTATACCCGCATTCCGGTTGGAGATGATTCTCTGAAAACAATCCAAATAGTCCACATACGAAGTCAAGTTTAAAGATGAGATATATGTCATTCATATTCAAACTTAACTTACTTTTATGTCTTGATTTGCCTGAGACTGTCGGGCTCTTTCGAACGGCCCTCAAAAATGCGTCCATATTGAAACAGGCAGTGCGTACTGAAGGGAACTTTCAATGTCTTGGTGTCAGTGTAGCTTCCGAGCTCACATACACAATATTCTTGCTTTAGAGATGTTATTCAAAGCTATCTACGAGCACCCTGAAGGTAAGTAAACTCCGCAGACCTCAATACACGGCTTCTTTGCCATTATGTATCATCGAATACTGGTGGTGGTAGTCACACACGGGCATGTCCATCACGCGATGAAAGAGTTAGGGGAGGTAACTCTGCGTAAGTGTTTATTGACAACCGCAAATGCCATGAGAATGAATCACTGTATATCTCGACAGCCCGACAGTTTCTAGTGCAGTATATGCTTTGAAAAGACAAACAAAATAATATATGTATTGAGAAATAAGTATTTAAAAGCGTAGCTTCTTTATGCAACCTGCACTGACAAATTGATCACGATTAATCACTGCTTTAAGACCAAACGCACTTTCAATTGAACGCACTTATTTCACACACCCCAAACTGTACTGTACCAGATAAAGCAATTAGTTCCGGTACAAGCATTAATAGTCAGCTAATCTTTTTTAAGGCCGTGTGTGCATAAACATCATAAACATCATTGTTCCTGTCTGTGTTGCCTGTGTATACAGTAATTGCAGTGATTTAATTTGAAAAGTGTAAATATTGGCATATTATTGCATTTGTGCCGAAAATGATGGAATATATTATAATTCACTTTAAAATACTTAGGTACATTTCTTCCGATGATACCATACACGCCTTACGTAATTGATGTAAAACTGTCTCTAAAATAAACTTATCTGGTCATAATACATTATGTAAGAATATGTTACCTGCATATGTTCCTGAAAAATGTCAATAAAACGTTCACGTTGACGATATGTCATTTTAATCATGACCAAACGGCAAAAATACAAACAAAACAAAAAAGAGGCAGATGTGCAATGTACTCTTCGGGTGAAAATCCACTGGACTCTACATGTGAAATATCCGAGAGAGTGTGTGAGTTTAGTTTTACGCCGCACTCAGCAATATTATAGCTATATGGCGGCGATCTGTAAATAATCGAGTCTGGACCAGACAATCCAGTGATCAACATCATGAGCATCGATCTGCGCAATTGGCGAGACCCTAGGAACAATCAAATGGTTTGAGTACCTGATTATGAATACAACAGTTCAATGTCCTAACCCTGCAGGACTGGAGTGAGTGAGTTTAGTTTTACGCCGCTTTTAGAAATATTCCAGCAATATCACGGCGGTCTAGAATTTATAATTGGTGACTTGTCTAAACTGTGACAGTGTCGTCGTGAATATGGTTGTCATGAACTCAGCAATATTCCAACAATATGGCGGCGGCCAGTAAATAATCGAGTCTGGACCACACAATCCTGTGATCAACATCATGAGCATCTATCTACGCAACTGGGATACAATGACACGTGTCAACCAAGTCAGCGAGCCTCACCACCCGATTCCGTTAGTCGCCTTTTACAACAAGAATGGATTGCCAGTTCTAACCCGGATCTTCACGGGTCCGATATACAATGAATTCGGATAAAGATGTTTGGTGTTTGTTTTATGCAGCACCCCAAACATGGGCTAGCCTCTGAGGCGTTCCAAAACTAATACATGTACTTTTGACCGGCAGTTTGGATCCAGCGTAAATGGATATACAAAGTGGAATTGTGTGTATAGATGAATTTAGAAGGCAGAAAGGGTATATTTAAAACTTAAGTATGCCTACACAGTCATGTCGTCATAATCTCATATAACATCATAAACCCATATCCACACCCTATATAATAAACCCACATCACCCTTCCACAGCATGAACCCATATCACCGCTCCACATCACGATTCCAAGTCACCACTCAACAACAGAAACCTAACTGAGCCCTCCACACCATAAACCCATATCCCTCCCCACCACCTCCACACACACGCACGCACGCACGCACACACACACACACACACACACACACACACACACACACACACACACACACACACACACACACACACATATCACCCCTCTACGTCAAAACTGCACCCTGTAAATTGAATATCGTAACTATATTTTGTTGGCTGATGCTGTCGTCATGTCATAATATTTTACGACATGATTCGTTTCTCTTGCAGCCTGTCAACCAGTGGTTTTGTTGATCAGAGGCATAAAACAACATTCCCCCACACGCTTACTGCCCCTCGTTCCTGTCACTCTGGCCGATGTCAGCAGAATATTAGATGGACCCTCAACCAGAGAAATGGTCTCTGCCTCGACACACACCCTTTACTTGAACCAGAGATCACGCAATGTTATAGTAGCTTTAAGGAGATTGTAAGTACTACGTCCTTACGAAGACAAACGTAGTGCTACGTTGACTTATGAAACGAATGAAAAGGTTTAACAAACCTAGGTACGAAGCAATCTGAAGTTCAAACAGCACATACATACGCACGCATGTACGGACGGACGAATGAACGCACGCATAGTGGCAGGCAGACACGCACATACACACACGCACATACATACACAACACACACACTCACACGCATATACATACACAACATACACACTCACACGCATATACATACATACTCACACGCATATACATACACAACATACACACTCACACGCATATACATACACAACATACCCACGCATATACATACACAACATACACACTCACACGCATATACATACACACTCACACGCATATACATACACAACATACACACTCACACGCATATACATACACAACATACCCACGCATATACATACACATATACATACATACATACACAACATACACACTCACACGCATATACATACACTCACACGCATATACATATACAACATACACACTCACACGCACATACATATATACTCACACGCATATACATACACAACATACACACGCATATACATACACAACACACACTCACACGCATATACATACACACTCACACGCATACACAACATACACACACGCATATACATACACAACATACACTCACACAAATACATACACAAAACACACACTCACTCGCATATGCATACACAACATACCCACGCATATACATACACAACATACACACTCACACGCATATACATACACACTCACACGCATATACATATACAACATACACACTCACACGCATATACATACACAACATACACACTCACACGCATATACATACACAACATACACACTCACACGCATATACATACACAACATACACACTCACACGCATATACATACACAACATACACACTCACACGCACATACATACACAACATACACACACACGCATATACATACACACTCACACGCATATACATACACAACATACACACTCACACGCATATAAATGCACAACATACACTCACACGCATATACATACACAACACACACACACGCATATACATACACAACATACACACTCACACGCATATACATACACAAAACACACACTCACACGCATATACATACACAACATACACACTTACACGCATATACTTTCACACAACACACTCACACACACAACACACTCACACACAACAACACACACACACACACACACACACAAACACACACACACACAACACACACACACACACACACACACACACACACACACACACACACACACACACACACACAAGAGGAATGACCGCCTCCGTGGTGTAGTGGTTAGAGCGTCCGCCCAGAGAGCGGAAGGTCGCGGGTTCGATCCCCGACCGCGTCAAACCAAAAGACGTTAAAATATGGTACTTGTTGGTCCCTGCCTGGCGCTCGGCATTAATGGGTACAACAAGGACTGGTCGGCTCGGAGTCAGAAAAATGTGTCTGAGTGGGGTATTCATGCTTCACTGTGGCATGGTATCTCAGTGGGCTAGCACTATAAAACCAGCTTAAGTCTGGACTAGTACAAGCAGCCGCACATACACATACACACGCATGCACGTCGTCATATGAGCGAAATATTCTCAAGCACGACGTAAAACCCAATTTCACCTCACCTCACAAAAGAGGAAAAAGACTTCAACCACCAAAACAGGAAACATAGATCAGAATCATTCAAAATATAACATGGTAAACGGTATGTTTTCTTTTTATTTGAGACAAATGTATAGCGAATGTCATAGATAAATAGTCAACATGTCCATGTTCAGTCGGAGGATCACAGTTAATGACCTAACGATTTCTCTACCTGTTGATACATTCTCACACAAGAGGTGTCAGCCAAGGGCAGTCCTATACAGCGTCGTAACTACAGCGACGTATGTTTCTGTGGGCAGCCCATCTTGACCGGCAGGTCCGAGACCGCCTTTAAGACACAATCATGTCTCCACTAAGAACTACACAGTCCTCCGCGACGCCATGGTTATAAGCACTTGCATGGTCAAACGTTATCCAGATTTCCAGAGCAAAATAGCCACCTGGGATATGTAGAAGTAGGCAAAGTTCCTGGTCTCGTGGGTGACGTAGCTGCCAAAGTTGCGACCGACGACGCAGTGCCAGGTTGGGTTGTACCTCTTGTCAAACTCCTTCTTGATGTGGGCGGCGATGTCCTTTTCAATGTTGTATTTCTCAAGAGCAATCATGGCGCAGTCAACAGCATCTTGCTGTTGGTCCTCGCCCATGTCGGCGTTCTTCATCACAGCCTTCTTCTCAGACATGCTGAAACGAGAGGAACAAGGAAGAGTAAGAAACGTTGCTTAAACCTTATCAAACGAAACTCCTTTTACTTGGTAAATCCAAGAACGACGTTTCGCGAGAAGTAGCCATGAAACTTCGTCAAGTTATACTCGGAAATATTTCATGTCTTCATGTTCTGAAAACTTCTTAAAGCTTCCAGGAATCCATTAAGATAACGTAAGTTGATACTGCAGTCAGTAATAAAGAATTTGATGTAAGTTGATGGTGTAAGTTGACAATGTAAGTCAATAACAAAGAGTTTAATGTAAGCTGAATATGTAAGTTGATAATGTAAGTCAATGATAAAGCGTTTGATGTAAGTTGATGGTGTAAGTTGATAATGCAAGTCAATAATAAAGCGTTTGATGTAAGCTGAATATGTAAGTTGATAATGCAAGTCAATATTAAAGCGTTTCACGTAAGCTGATGATGTAAGTTGATAATGCAAGTCAATAATAAAGCGTTTGATGTAAGCTGACGATGTAAGTCAATGATAAAGAATTTGATGTAAGTTGATGGTGTAAGTTGACAATGTAACTGAATAATACAGAGTTTTATGCAAACTGACGATGTAAGTTGATAATGTAAGCCAATGATACAGAGTTGGATGTAATCTGATGATGTAAGTTGATAATGTAAATAAATATTCACGAGTTTGATGTAAGCTGATGATGTGAATTTTTGTTATCATGTAAGGCAATAATAACGAGTTTGATGTAAGCTGATGCTGATGTACGGTTGCTAATGTGAGTCAATATTCAAGAGGTTAATGTAAGCTGATTATGTGAGTTTGTTTTGATCATGTAAGTCAATATTCAAGAGGTTCATGTAAGCTGATTATGTGAGTTTTTTTTAAATGTAAGTCAATATTCAAGAGGTTCATGTAAGCTGATTATGTGAGTTTGTTTTGATCATGTAAGTCAATATTCAAGAGGTTCATGTAAGCTGATTATGTGAGTTTGTTTTGATCATGTAAGCTGATTATGTGAGTTTGTTTTGATCATGTAAGTCAGTAATAAAGAGTTTAAGTGTAAGTTGATAATGTGAGTTGAAAATGTGATAATGTAATTTAATAATGAAAGTTGATGACGTCCGGACACGGCAGGTGTCGATCGTTAAGTCGGTTACTCGGCCTGCACTGCCGTCAATTCGTACTGGGTGGGGTTCAACACCACGTGGACGTGTTGCTATGCAACTGCGGTCAGGGTTAGTAACGATGAAATAAAATGTAAATGTTGTATAACGTTCCAGACACTTAGCTCCTTCCCGTGCTATTATTCACACGCTCCACTTACTGGTTTTCAAACTGGTAGGTAGGTTTGAATGAAGCCTAAGTTCACGATGACACTGCTCGAGAGCGAGCCATGGAGCAAAGTGTCCGAGTTGTAGGGCAGTACTCTTTTTAGTGGTCGACGCGTGGGCCAGTTTGAATGGCTAAAATGCTGGACAGTGCTTGGTCTCTTTGTCCACGTTATGACCACATTAGATCAGCTGTTCTGTCCAAAGATGAGCTGTATCTAATGTGTCCATAGATCAACTATTCGGATCGGGTGGTCAGGCTCGCTGACTTGGTTGACACATGGCATCGGATCCCATCGGATCGATGCTCATGCTGCTGATCACTGGATTGTCTAGTCCAGACTCGATTATTTACAGATCACTGCCATATAGCTGGAATATTGCTGAGTGTGGCGTTAAACAACAAACAAACAAACTATCGTAAGGAATCATTTTGAAATATAGACATGCATATACTTACATTGCAAATTTCAAAACTTTCCCGAGAAGCCTGTGTCCACTGAAAATCTCTTACGCAACAAACCCATATCAACAAATGTGATAATGTTGAGAGTATCTGTATTTTGATTGGTTGATCCAGAACGTTACTTCAGGCGATTGTAACAGCCCGTCATGCTTCAGGCGTACCTTGCAATATGCCTGCATGTTGTTGAACCATGTTTAGCACAACCATTCAGGGAACTTGTAGGTCATGAGAACAACACTGGCTTGCATATTACATGGCACCCATTCACAACAAAGTGACATTTTTACTGCCGACTGAAAATACAAGGACTGGCGGGTTTTTTAATATTCAACTGACGCTAACCCGAACCAACCGCCTAAATTAAAAATGCCGATGTAGGGTATAAAAACAGAAGATTCAATAGCTACGTAGACGCTGTCACGAAAGTAGGTGACGCTGTGACTATGTGGCAGGGAAGCTTGACGACAGTAAAGGAGTTATTTTTTAAAATTATTATTATAGGATATTTATATAGCGCACATATCCACGCAACTAGTGCATGCTCAAGGCGCTGGTATGTTCCCCTCGGTAATTGGATGTCAATCTCAACGGCACAAGGTATTATCTATCTCAACACCCCGGGGAGTATCCAGCTCTTGTCGCCACTAGGCGCACCGAGTTATTGTGGCTTTCTCATCCTAACGAGGTACCCATTCACAGCTGGGTGGACTGGAACACATAGTCACTGTACTTTGTCCAAGTTTACTGCACGTTGCTGTACCCGCAACTAGGTGTTTGCACGTATTCATGTGGCCACCATCTGGTCATTTACCAACGGATTCGTGGGTTCTTTTAAGTGCACAGGGTTGTGTACTGTACACAAGCATTGGCGGATCCAGTGTGTGTGTGTGTGTGTCAGTGTGTGATGTGTGTGGTGTGTGTGTGTGTGTGTGGATGTGTGTGTGTGTGTGTGTGTGTGTGTGTGTGTGTGTGTGTGTGTGTGTGTGTGTGTGTGTGTGTGTGTGTGTGTGTGTGTGTGTGTGTGTGTGTGTGTGTTTCGAAACAACACAGCATGAGACCCAGGTCACAAATTTTGGGGTCTCCATCGGGATTCGACCCCGGGCCTTTGGCGTGAGAGGCCAGCATGCTAACCACTACACCACTGTGCTCCACAAATGTGTTTAAATTTATGTTCTGTCTGTCAATACTAACAACAATAATGTGACGCTGCATCAATCTTAATTATTGATGTTTCAGTTGGGTTTCGTTGCAAATGATCGTGATGCAAGCACTCGTTTTGATTATTCAAGCACTCGTTTACCCCTGATTTCAAGGCAGAGGGGGTGGGGTGGTGGTTAGCTTAAATAGTCGTGGTTGCATGTCGTTTACTACTTGTGTTAACTGCGTGAATATACAGCTGGGAAATGTGAACGGTTCCTGGATTTAAACCCACAATCAGCGGCACTCTCCTACCCAGAGTTCCATGCGGCAAGCCAGCATAGTTCCTCTGCCACAGGCCACAAAAATGTGACGATTCGTCACATCTTGCCATGTCCATTCAATATAATGTACATATTTCTTTTACTCTTTTATTTTTGACGAGTCTACACATCTAACTAAACATCTTTAATAGAATGGTTTAGTTTCACTGAAAAAACATCAAAAACATGTAACACTATTTCGATTTGCGTAGCGATCCTTTGTTTACATAGGTTGTACGGCTCCACGTGCTGTCATCGAAGCTGATGGAGAGCAAACGATGCAGCCAGTTTGATATCTAAATATGTACTGTCATAGACCTTACTGTCGCAGTTGTGGAAGAATATATATGTAACAATGTAAACCATTATGAAGAGAGCGCCGAAAAGCTTTCGTGAGTCCAGTCTCTTCTTATTATGAATATGCGCGTTTGATTTCAAACAAGAGAAAAGTCCGGTCACGTGATATGCAAATTAGCCTGTGGCAGTGATGTTATGTTAAGTCATCGCTGTGCCGGAGTGTGAATCAGCGGATCTTGATAGTCAAGGGACGCAACTCTAGATTACAAATTGTGACGAGTGAGACCATTCTAGAGCTACCTAAAACCGGAATAGCAGCATGAACGCTCGAGGTTGCATACTTTCAACTTCAGATTGCAGGGCGGTGGGGTAGTCTAGTGGTTAAGCGTTGGCTCGTCACGCCGAAAACCCAGGTTCGAATCCCTATGTAGGTACATGGTGACAAGCTTATTTCTGGTGTCCCCGGCCGTGATGCTGATGGGTATTGCTATACTCACTCACCCACTACAATTATAAAACTCCTTGTGACGTGCAATATATTCATGGGGCATTTTGATTTACTAAAACAGTGCTCATACGGGTTAAGTCCATTTCTGGCCACCAACCAGTGATGTTGCCGGAGTATTGCTAAAGCCATGTAAAATGATACTCGCTCACTACACACACTGCTTTCTATAACATCGTTAGCATATGACAAAGTAGGACGAGACTTGCTCCTTCAGAGTATTTCATACCCGTGAAGATCCGGGTTAGAATTGGTCTTCAGCAACCCATGCTTGTCGTAAGAGGCGACAAACGGGATCGAGTGGTCAGGCTCGCTGACTTAGGTTGACACATGTCATCGTGTCCTAATTGCGTTAAACGATGCTCATGATGTTGATCACTGGATTGTCTGGTCCAGACTCGATTATTTACGGACCGTTGCCACATAGTTTGAATATTGCTGAATGCGACGTTAACAACAACCAAAACCAACCAACCAGAGTATTTCAAGCTCTCGTAAAATCACAAATGCGTAAGAGGTGTTGTGAGGAAGATAGGTTTCCACAACATCTAACATCTATCCACGACATATGTTCTCTTTTAGTGAAGATAGAGTTACTTTAAATTGATGCCGTTTTTAAAATCAGATTTCATGCGTCACGCATGAACGTATCATTGCGCATGTCATTTTGATTTATACGTAACTAATTACATATATAAATGACCCTGTTAACCTCAAGAAGGTTAAACACATTCCTGATTTAGGCACAGAGTGTCATTCCCCCAAATGAAATGCATCCAGGTTGTGACAAGCGCAGACTATTTGCATTGCACAAATAACACCCACCCGTGAAGATCCTGGTTAGAATTGATCTTCAGTAACCGATGCTTATCCTAAGATGCGACTAACGGATCGGGTGGCCAGGCTCACTGACTTGTTTGACACATGTCATCGTATCCCAATTGTGTAGATCGATGCTTATGTTGTCAATCACTGGATTGTCTGGTCCAGACTCGATTATTTACAGACCGTCGCCGTCACATAGCTGAAATATTGCTGAGTACAGCGTTAAACAACAAACAAACAAACAAACAAACAAACAAATGACACCCGAAACCACCAAACACGACCTGGCCCTGATCGAGAATGCACGAATTGGAAAACAAGTTTGGATTGTTTATATTTAATTAACTATGTAAAGTTGGTGTAAATTTGTCGCGGAAGGAGGGATAGATCGCGAGCTGTGTGGTGCTGACGAAATACACCCGGTTGGACTTCTGATTTGAACGGATTGGTGGGGTAGCCTAGTGGTTAAGGCGTTCGCTACGAAGGCCCGGGTTCGATTCCTAACATGGGCACAATGTGTGCAGCCCATTTCTGGTGTCCACCGCCGCGAAATTGATGAAATATTCCTAAAAGCGGCGTAAAACAAATAGTTTACACCAGTGGGATAGCGGGTTAAAATACGTATCCAATATTCATGCTTGTCGTTTTAGTAGTAGTTGTGGTCTGGTTCATTGGAAATGTTTGTTGTCTTTCCGTTATAACCTTGCTCGTAGGATTATTTTGTTCCGGCTAATGTATGTGCGTGTCGCCATGAGATGAAGTGACTATTGCTGTTGCCTTAAAACACCATTCGCTCACTCAAACGTATCATCAGCAAATACTGATAAAGTAATATGGAAACTCAGAGAGACAACACTTCAAATTCAGTTGCATATGTTCGACCATTGCGCTTGCCGTGGTATGATAAACAATACACCTGTTTTATTTCGTAACAATATGGACTCTTCGTGACATGTGACATTATAGACCCTTTCTTTTACGTGACAACATAGACCATCGCTGATAACCAACAAAAGACCCTCCCTGTCACGAGACGATAGACCCTCCGTGAAACGTGGTTATAGACTCTCCCAGTTACCTGGTTATAGACTCTCCCAGTTATAGACTCTCCCAGTTATGGACTCTCCCAGTTATGGACTCTCCCAGTTACGTGGTTATAGACTCTCCCAGTTACGTGGTTTTAGACTCTCCCAGTAATGGACTCTCCCAGTTACGTGGTTTTAGACTCTCCCAGTTACGGACTCTCCCAGTTACGTAATATAATAGCTATGTACAAAATGCCCTCAGTGTAACGTGGCCAACTGCAGCCAGTAGTGCAGATTTTCTGCAACTTTTTGCAATCTCTATTCTTCCCGAGAACCGACTGGCTCAGGGAATACATGGAACTCGTATTGGACCGTGAGCTCCTCCGCCTCTACCACGCACGCACAAACGCACGCACGCACGCAAACACACATTACCTCACTCTCACACCACAGACACATATTCAGACACATAGGCACTGTCCACAGACATTAGCGCAGACACAAACTCTCTCGTACGCACGCCCGCCCGCAAGGACGTACGTACGCACATTACGTTAGGGCACTGAAAACAGTCGCCGAAACACTTCCAACGTAAGGTCCAAAACACATACGTGATAGCTGTATCAAATACTTCACCTTCGATAAAACATTTCTCGTTTCTTTCATGTTCAGTCAACACCAATCATGGGTGTATATTTTCTTTTCCCGACAGAACAGCTCAAGTGGACGTCTTGGTTTAAGTCTATCCGACCTGAGTTCATTTTTCCACAAAAGAGTACACATGTTTGAATGAATGAAGTTAACGGTACTCCCTACAGAACCACGAGGTGCCATGTGCCGTTCAACACAGAGGGGCTGAATGCATGAATATGTCAATAGCCGACCATCTCAGTGTTTGTACTGGCGAGTCTAAATATTTGCTCTTCGTCAATAGATTTCAAAGAACGTTTATACACCATTATGGTATATGATACAGAATCCGGCATCTGTGTATCATCAGATATCATCATGACACCACATACGACGTTTTCCAGTATCAAGTTATAATTCAAAGTGTGGAGAAAAGACCCTCTCTGTCACTAACTAATCGAAACCAGAGGAGATCCGGGTTAGAATTGGTCTTCACAGCAACCCATGCTTAGCGTAAGAGGCGACTAACGGGATCGGGTGGTCAGGCTCGCTGACATGGTTGACACATGTCATCGTATCCCAATTGCGTAGATTGGTGCTCATGATGTTGATCACTGGATTATCTGATCCAGACTCGATTAAATACAGACTGCCGTCATATAGCTGGGACGTTGCTGAGTTAAACAACCAACCAACCAACCAACCAACCAACTGTTCATACAACAAAAAAGCGGTTCTCTTCGCTACATGAGGACATGTACAGTTTCTTTTGTGTTGAGTATACTCAGGACAAACTGAGGTAACACTTCAACAAGATTCCAACGCGCCATCAATCAACAAATTACAGCTTGTAAGAGAGGATTTGGCCTTTGATAGCAAGAAAAAACCACTTGTAGATCAAACATTGCATTCCCATCCTGATTTACAAATGTCAGTTGGAGTTTCTAGGAGTGTTCGAGACTTTGCTTCTCGTAAGTACAGGGCATAGGCACGTCCACCTGTACGTGCAGCTCGTCAGTGAGTGACTATGGTTTTACGCCGCTTTTAGCAGTACTCCAGCAACGTACGGCAGAAATGGGCTTTGCACGTTGACCTCATGTGGGGAATTGTTGTACCTTGAGTTGGGTTTAGGATTTGACAATTTCACTTTGTAGAAAGTGATGAAAATGTGAGCTGTTCTTTCAAACCTAAAACGTTAACTTTATGGAAGATAGTAAAATAGGGATTTGAAAGGCATCTAATATTTAGAGATACAACATGAATTGTCTTAAAAGAGCGGGTTTTATGTTTTGCATAAATCATACATGTTAATGACATGTGCATAGATATACAAAGATATACTTTTTGGTTTTCTGCTACCTTATTTTGGACCAATGAATATTTTAATAAGTGAATGCAAACAATGTAATTTTAAATATAAATTAAATCATATAAAACAACAATAAATTTTGAAATGATTCAGGGGGAACTCACAAGCTTTACGAACGCTTCACTTCACGAAATAGACCGCGAAAATGTACGGACATCTACTTTGGATAACTGGGCCCCGTTCCTCAAAGCGATCGTAGCGCAAAGTTGATCGTAACTCCCATACTTTAACATAGACTTACGACTGTTGTAGCGCTACGATCGCTTTGAGGAACGGGGCCCTGATAGTCACATCAAAATAGTTTCATTGCATTGTACGCAGCAGATACAAACGGCTGGACGAGCGAGTCAATGTTGTTTAACGCCGCACTGTGTCATTTTCAGTATGGCTGGAGTTTGAATGCCAACTTGAAGCAAATATTCTTGGACTGACAATTTTTCACAGTCTAGTTCCCTTCAAATAGGACCCAAGGTGTCTTTCAAAACTGTTGTCGTCGTTAATTCGAAAGAGTGAACGACTTTGTGCTTAACACGGTTGTATATCTGTTTCAGGCAATGGTTTTAAAGACGTTTAACATTTCCTGATGCATTTGACACAGACAGACCAGTGGTTGAAAGTATGAGCAATCCATTCTGCTTGCACGTTACAAACATTGGCTTAGCCTGATCAGTGGGTCCTAATGACACGAATGGGTCTTTTCCTCTTCTACATTCTCATGTGGAGATCCTTTGACTAGGCTGACAGGACACACACGTGCACAAACACACACTCAGACAGACAGACAGACAGACACTTTATTCGGTAATATACGGCCTTATGGCCCATTTTACAGTTAATATATAATGTATTTTTTTTAATGTCACGTGAGCACAAATTGAAATAGTTATCTAGCAATAAATATATGTTTTAACAATGTTGCAACTGCATGTATAACAAGAGGATTGTGAGAGTTTAATAAATTTACCATTAACATATTGTTTTTATGGACATGTTTAATGTGTGGAAGATATTTCTCTCTCAAATCTTTATATTTATCACAAACTAATAATACATGGAATTCATCTTCAATAAAACCCAATTTACAGTTTGCACATTTAATTTGATCAATATCGTCTTGTTTATACCTTCTGGAAAAATTGACATTAAAATTGTGTAGGGAAAGTCTAAATTTACACATGGCTCTTATCAAATCCTTATTTTCTAATGATGTTAAATACTTCTCTGGTTCTATAGCTGACTTAATCTATTGTGCCAGGTTTAATAATACATATCTTGTAATCTTTGTTTTAATGAAAATATAAATAAGTCTTCATCACCAAAGTCTTGCGCAATCCAAACAAAAGAATACCCACAAGTAAACAGCAAAGATCTAACATTTGAAACCCAGTTAGAACTGGTCTTACCATTATCATCAAGAGTTTTTAATAAATTATAACATTGATAAAGTAAAACGTTGTCGTTCCATCTTTAGTAATTTACACCAATATTTAACCACTCTAACTTGGCTGAGAATAAAAAGAGGATAACGCCCTGTATCGCCTAAAATGGCCTTATTTGAAGCAAACATCCCAACCCGTAAAAAGCATTTAAAATAAGATGATTGGACTTTCTCTATTGCCTCATTATATTTTGTGCCCCATATATCTGCCCCATATAACAAAATCGGCGCAATTTTACCATCAAAAATAGAACATGCTGTGGAAAACGGAACATTTACAAGTTTTTTGAAAAATGTATAAACTGGAATGACAGCTTTAGAGGCTTGACATGCTAATTGTTTACAAGATACTGACCATGATAATCTAGAAGATATAACTAATCCTAAATACTTATAATATGTCTTAATTTCTAAAGGAACATTGTCATATGCCCAGTGTTCATGCTTAGCAATTTTACCTCCATTTCTGAATACAATGACATTTGTTTTTGTAAGTTGACTTCTAAACCCAATTTCTACAAAAGGAAGACAGTACATTTAATTGTTTCTGCAGGCCATTAACAGTATATGAAAACATGACAACATCATCAGAAGTAACATTAAATCAACAATATCCTGTGTCACAAATACACCATAACTACACTCTTTATATACTTCTGTTACAAGTTCATTAATGAAGAAGACAAATAAAGCTGGGCTTAATATGCAACCCTGTCTCACACCACTAGAAGTGGAAAACTCTTCTGTTCTACCAGATGAAGTTTTAATACAAGCCTTTACAGAAGAGTACTTGTTACGAATGACGTTAAACAAGTTTCCATGACAACCTTTAGTAAGCAGTACATATACCAATTTCTTTCTATCAACGGAATCAAAAGCATTTTTAAAATCGATAAAAGCACAATAGAATCTACCTTTCGGCTTACATAAATATTTTGAACACAATGCTTGCAATATGAATAGATTATCAACTGTTGAGTAATTTTGGCGGAAACCGGCTTGACATTCTGATAAAAGATCATTTATATCTAACCAAATTCTAAGGCGCTTTTCTATGACAATAGTGAACAATTTACCTGTGACATTCAGAATAGAAATACCTCTATAATTGTTGGGGTCGGAACGTTTACCCGACTTAAACAAAGACTATATATGCACACACTCACTCACACACACACACATACACAGACACGCGTCATATAATAGAAACACGTAGCCACGGGGATGTGAGAAAACATGTCATAATATCATTTGTTTCAGCTTGTTTCTCACTCACAAACACGCAAATACACAAACACACTCTGACACACAGGTCTCTCTCTTTCACACACACATGAGGGCGTGCGCGCGCGCACACACACACACACTCTCTCTCTCTCTCTCTCGCACGTACGCACATACGCGCACGCACGCACGCACACAGACACACCAGAACGTGGGACTTCTAGTATGACATTTCCATAGTACAGCCAGTCAGCTGTAATTACCACAAATGTCAGTCAACCAGCTCCCAGCGTATGGCCGTTAATACCGACGGGCAAAGTCCCTGGCGTGTTTCAATACCTCGCTCAGACCTGAAACATGTTCTTTACAGTTAATGTGGCCATACTAAACCCCACTTACTTATTGATGGACGTGAATACGCTCAATATGAATCAAAGCAATCACGTGTGAAAGGCATGGGCGGAACAGCTTGGTAAACGTCTTTTGTAACTTGGTGTATCAACTCAATGTATAGTACATTGTGTGGTGTGTTATTGCCTGTTAAATTCCGTGAGAGTCGTACCTTAAGGTTCAGAGTGTCAGTTATATTTCTCCCTATCAATGTACAGCAATACGTTAATAATCGGTTATGTATGGCAATGTGGGTTACATGTCATAATTTCATTCTGTTGGAATAGACATGTG